>NC_091067.1:18579248-18884962 GCF_000393655.2 Nicotiana sylvestris | reverse complement strand
GGGGTTTCATACCCTCAGAACATCATTACTCACCGCGAACCGGTCAAATCTCCAGCCCGCGATGCCTTTGCCCCTCGAATCGGCCTCCACTCGCGTCGAATCTATCCAAAATCAGAACATTGACGTCAAAATATGCAAAGGGAACGAAACCTAAGCGAAAATAATCAAAATACGACACAAATCCTAAAACTACCAAAACCCGACCCCCAGGCCCACGGCTCGGAATTCGATAATTCTTACATCGACAGATTCCTTATCTCCTCACTAGTTCATACACATCAAAAGTTCTAAAATCCGACCTCAAATGGTCCTTCAAATCCCCAAGCAAAGGTCAAAGTTTCCAAACCCTAGTTTCCCCAATTTTCACCCTTAATTTCCATAATTTCTAGCTCTAATCCGTGAAATAATAGCATAGGAACGAGTTTTAGGTCCAAATTCCTTACCTCAATGAAGTTCCCTTGAAATCCCTCTCTCAAATCGTCCAAAAAGCTCCAAAGCCAAGATAAAATGGTGAAATAACTCAAAATTCGCGAAGACTACAATTTATACTTTCTACCCAGAGCTTTCGCATCTGCGGCCCAATACTTGCTTCTGCGGTACCGCATTTACAGTTATTTCTCCGCTTCTGCGGAATCATTTAACTCAGTATTTTTTGCATCTGTGATCCCTCATCCACATCTACGACATCGCAGATGTGATCCATCTCACCGCTTCTGCGGTCCTTGACGATTCTCCAAAATCTGCTTCTGTGGCTCCTCTTCCGCACGTGCGGCATCGCACATGCGGTCCCCACTCAACAGGTGCGGAAATACTAGAAGCAACTGAGATTCTGCAACTTCACAAGTCTCAAACCTTTTCGTCAACCATCTGAAAATCACCCCGAGTCCCCTGAGACCTCAACCAAAAGCACAAACATATCCCAATACCTTATTCAAACCTGTTCCAATCATTAAAACACCTCAAACAACATCAAATCAACCAAAACACATAGGATTCAAGCCAAATTTCCTAAAATCTTCAAAATTACGTTTTTGATCAAAAACCCAACCAAAACACGTCCAAATGATCTAACATTTTGCACACACATCCAAAATCACACAACGTAACTACTGCAACTCTCGGAATTCCATTCCGACCCCTATATCAAAATCTCGCCAACCGGAAATCGCCAAAATATCAACTTCGCCAATTCAAGCCTAAATCTACTACGAACCTCCAAAATTCATTCCGATCATGCTCCTAAGTCACAAATCACCACCTGAAATTAACCGATCCATTGGAACTCACATCCGATCCCTCTAACACATAAGTCAACATCTGGTTGACTTTTCCAACTTAAACTCACTCTAAAGAGACTAAGTGTCTCAACCCTTACCAAATCCTTTCCGAACTCGATCTGACCAACCTGATATCACAAAACACGGATAAACAAAGCATAAAGAAGCAGAAATGGGGGAAACAGAGGGGTAACTCATGAGACGACTAGTCTGGTCGTCACATCCTCCCCAACTTAAACAAATGTTCGTCCTCGAACGAGTCAAGAAACATACCTGAAGCCTCAAACAGGTGAGGATATCTGCTCCGCATCTCCCGCTCGATCTCCTAGATAGCCTCCTCCACGGGCCGACCTCTCTACTGCACTTTTACTGAAGCTATATCTGTTGACCTAAACTTTCGAACCTGATGACCCAAAATAGCTACTAGATCCACATCATAAGTCAAATCATCATCCCACTGAACCGTGCTGAAATCCAAAACATGAGACGGATCCCCAATATACTTCCAGAGCAGAGAAACATGAAATACTAGATGCACACTCGACAAGCTGGGTGGCAAAGCAAGCTCATAAGCCACCTCCCCAATCCTCCGAAGCACCTCAAAAGGCCCAATGAACCGCAGACTCAATTTCCCTTTCTTCCTAAATCTCATAACACCCTTTATGGGTGACACCTTCAACAGAACCTTCTCGCCAACCATGTAGGACACATCCCGAACCTTCCTATTAGCATAACACTTTTGCCTTGACTGCGCTGTACGAAGCCTCTCCTGAATCACCTTCACCTTTTCAAAGGCATCCTGCACCAAGTCTGCCCCCAAGATCCTAGCCTCACCAGGCTCGAACCAACCAATTGGAGATCTGTACCACCTGCCATACAAAGCCTTATATGGAGCCATATGAATACTCGACTGGTAGCTGTTGTTATAAGCAAACTCTATGAGCGGTAGAAACTGATCCCATGACCTTCTGAAATCAATGACACAAGCACGCAACATGTCCTCTAATATCTAGATAGTGCGCTAGGACTGCCCGTCCGTCTGAGTGTGAAAAGTTGTGCTCATCTCAACCTAAGTACCCAACCCTCGCTGCACAGACCTCCAAAACTGCGATGTAAGCTGAGTGCCCCTATCTGAAATGATGGAAACTGGGACACCATGGAACGAACAATATCCCGGATATAGATCTCTGCCAACCGCTCTGAACAATAGGTAGTACACATAGGGAAGAAGTGCGCAGACTTGTTCAGCCGATCCACAATCACCCAAATAGCATCGAACTTCCTCAAAGTCCGTGGAAGTCCAACAACAAAGTCCATAGCGATCCTCTCCCACTTACACTCTAGAATATCTATTCGCTGATGCAAGCCACCCGGTATCTGATGCTCATATTTCACCTGCTGACAATTGAGACACCGAGCTGCAAATCCCACAATGTATTTCTTCATTTTCCTCCACCAATAGTGCTACCTCAAATCCTGATACATCTTCGCAGCACCCGGATGAATGGAATACCACGAGCTATGGGCCTCCTCCAGAATCAACTCCCGAATCCCATCCACATTAGGCACACAAATCCGGCCCTGCATCCTCAACACCCCATCATCATCAATGGTCACATCTATGGCATCATCATGATGAACTCTGTCCTTAAGGACAAGCAAATGTGGATCATCATACTGGCTCTCTCTAATGCGATCATATAAGGAAGACCGAGAAACCACACAAACCAATACCCGACTGGGCTCCAAAATATCTAATCTCATGAACCAATTGGCCAAGGAATGAACATCAACTACGAGAGGTCTCTCCCCAACTAGAATATATGCCAAACTCCCCATACTCACTGCATTTCAGCTCAAAGCATCGGCCACTACATTGGCCTTTACCAGATGGTACAATATAGTGATATCATAATCCTTAAACAAATCCAACCACCTCCACTGCCTCAAATTGAGATCCTTCTGTTTCAACAAGTGCTGGAGGCTACGATGATCAGTAAACACCTCACAAGACACACCATACAAGTAATGCCTCCAAATCTTCAATGCGTGAACTATGGAAGCCAACTCTAAATCATGAACGGGGTAGTTCTTCTCATGGGGCTTCAACTGACGAGAAGCTTAAGAAATAACTCTACCCTCTTAGATCAATACACAACCAATGCCAACTCTCGAAGCATCACAATACACGGTATATGAACCTGAAGTTGATGGCAAAACCAACACTAGAATTGTGGTCAAAGTTGTTTTGAGCTTCTGAAAGTTCTCCTCACACTCGTCCGACCATACAAATGAGGCACCCTTCTGAGTCAACTTGGTTAAGGGAGATGCAATAGATGAGAATCCCTGAATAAAACGGCGGTAATAACCCGCCAAACCAAGAAAGCTGCGAATCTCTGTGGCTGGGGACGGTCTGGGCCAACTCTGAATTGCCTCTATCTTCTTTGGATCAACCTGAATACCCTCGATGGACACCACATGGCCCAAGAAAGCCACTAAACTGAGCCAAAATTCACACTTGATGAATTTTGCATAAAACGTCTCCTCTCTCAATCTCTGCAACACAACTCTCAAATGCTCTACGTGCTCCTCCTGACTACGCGAATATACAAGAATATCATCTCTGAAAACTATGACAAACGATTCAAGATAAGGCTAGAACATACTGTTCATCAAATGCATGAACGTTGATGGGCATTAGTCACCCCAAAAGACATCACAAGAACTCATAATGACCATATCGGGTCCTGAAAGTTGTCTTAAGGACATCCGAGTCCCTGATCTTCAACTGGTGATAACCTGAATGAAGATCAATCTTGGAGAATACTCTCGCTCCATGAAGCTGGTCGAATAAATCATCAATGCGAGGCAAGGATACTTGTTCTTAATTGTTACCTTGTTCAATTTCCTATAATCAATGCGCATCCTCATAGTGCCATCCTTCTTCTTTATAAATAGAGTCGGCGCACCCCAAAGTGACATACTAGGCCAAATGAACCCTTTTATCAAGGAGTTCCTGAAGCTGCTCCTTTAATATTTTCAACTCTGCTGCTGCCATACGATACGACGGAATAGAAATGGGCTGGGTGCCCGGCACCAGGTCAATACCAAAGTCAATATCCTTGTTCGGTGGTATGCCCGACAGGTCTACAGGAAACACATCGGGAAAATCCCTCACAACTGGAACAGAATCAATACTGGGAGTCTCAACACCGACATCCCTCACAAAGGCTAGATACGAGAGAAAACCCTTCCCAACCATATGCTGGACTTTCAAGAATGAGATCACTCTACTAGGAACATAATCAGTCACACCTCGCCACTCAATCTGTGGCACACCCGGTATAGCCAATGTGACTGTCTTAGCATGACAGTCCAGAATAGCACGACACGGAGATAGCCAATCCATGCTCAAAATGGCATCAAAATCCATTATACACAATAATAAAAGATCCATACGGGTCTCCAATCCCCCAATAGTCACCACACCCGAATGGTACATATGGTCTACAATAACAGTATCGCCTACCGGGGTAGATACATGACAAGTGAAGCAAGAAACTCATAGGACGTACCCAAATAACGAGCAAAGTATGATGACACATAAGAAAAGGTGGAACCGGGATCAAATAATACAGAGGCATCTCTGTGGCAGACTGAAACAATACCTATAATAACAGCATCTGAAGCAATAGCATCGGGTTTGCCTGAAAGTGCATAGAAACGGGCCTGACCGCCACCTGATCAACCTCCCCCTCTGGGGAAACCCCTAGCTAACTGACCTCCACCCCTTGCTGGCTGGGCGAGTGGTGGTAAAGTAACTGGCGCTGAAGCCGATGACTGATTCTCCAAATGCCTCAAACTGG
This sequence comes from Nicotiana sylvestris, assembly GCF_000393655.2. Classification (NCBI taxonomy): domain Eukaryota; kingdom Viridiplantae; phylum Streptophyta; class Magnoliopsida; order Solanales; family Solanaceae; genus Nicotiana; species Nicotiana sylvestris. The sequence goes on along the minus strand of NC_091067.1, from coordinate 18,879,819 downwards.
AACCAACAAAGCACATAACCGTGCAGTCAACTAATCAATAGCAGACTCCCCCACTTGGCTCAAAGCCATAGATCAAAACACACTCAATAACTCATAACGCGTATACTCTATTGCAGCCATAATACCATAGAGAGATTAAACTCAATCCTTCATAAGCTTGTGAAACACAGACCATCTGGTACTCTAACTCTTATGCAAATCTCGCATTCACTCTCGTAACAGTTAAACCCACTCTCTTAAGTGAACCAAACTTAAATTGCAACACATATATTTCACTTGTAAATGAGATCTTCTAACGGACAACATAAGGATCACACAACTTCAGAACACTCCGCAGGAGATAACCCACTTACTTTATCTCAACCTAGCATTTTTGTATACCTTCCACCGTTATAAACATTACACAGTCACTTAAACTTCCTGAGTCTGAACTCAGACATCAACATGAAATTTACTCCACTCCCAACCAGGAAACATGGAAGGATTATTCACACACCCATAACTCGGGGTTATTCCTCAAATCAAGATGAAAATCGAGCATCTAATAGTCCTTCTATCCTCTAGCAGACCCTTCTCGTCGCTTTCAAATCACATAAATACATATCGCAGTCACATCACACTCATCAAGTAACTATCCCGCTATCACCTCCCTTAATAGGGACACAACAGAACATATGGATCCAGAAACACGCGCTCACAAAATCAACAGCTCAAGGCTCAAGCTATAGACAAAAATCTGGCCTCAAGTTTTCCCCACTGGTCCAACATCAACACACAGAGATCACATCTCACCCCTTGATCGGGGAAATCACAAGCCATCGATGCACATCGGATACTGAGCGCTCATGCGTGCATATGAATGCGTGGAAGGAATTCAAAGAGTTACATTTCAAGCTGAATCAAGGATGTACGATAAAAATTCAAGAATGTGAAATTTTTCCAAAAGTTTTTACAGCCCCTCGAGGATAAATACAGATGTCTCCGTACCGATCCGCGAGACTCTAGTAAACCTGCTCATGACTCATGAGACCTATGTAACCTAGGCTCTGATACCAACTTGTCACAACCCCAAACTCAAACCCAGTCGTGATGGCGTTTCTCGTGAAGACAAGGCCAGCCGACACTTCCCATTTTCCAATTTATTAACAATTAAGCATTTAAGAAACATTTGAAACATGATAAAATAATTCAAAGTAGCAGATATTATTATAAATACGCGGAAGAACAACCCAACACAGCCTGATACCGGGGTCGCACTAGTCATGAGCACCTAACAAAACGGAATACTCCAAATATATATAACTATAGAGTTTAATACAGAAACTAAGAACAGAAAGGAATAAGATAGGGAAGAGCTCCAGGCTGCGAAAGCCAACAACTACCTAGAGACTCCATGGATCCACCTGAGCCGGAAATGATCAACACTCGGGAGCGGGACCAGATATGCCTGAATCTGCACATAGGGTACAGGAAGTAAAGTGAGTACTTCAACTCAGTGAGTAATAATCATAAATAAAGACTGAAAGCAGGAAATCATGTAAGGCATAAAGCATGCTATAATGAAGCAATAAAACCATTAAAACAATAAAACTAGTGTAAGATAGGTAAAAATCATTTAACTCAATTTAACTTCATGAAAAGCCTTTTTCAACAATTAAGCAGGGAATTGACTATAAATTATGAAAATAAACACAGTAAGGTTCGCCCCTCGGGCACAGTATTAACAAATCCGCCCCTCGAGCAACATTTCAAAACAATACCAGCCCCTCGGGCATCACATAGAACAATACCGGCCCCTCGGGCTCAATGTCACATCACAATGGGTACCGCGCTTACTAGGGGTGTACAGACTCCTAGAGGGGCCCCTTATGACCTAAGCGCAATATCAAGCCACCTTGTGGCCTCATCACTAGGCCCTCGGCCTCATATCAATCAAGCCACCTCGTCGCGTACGTATCTCAGGCCCTCGACCTCATAATCAGTATCGAATGTTTCCTCACAACATAGGCCCTCGGCCTCACTCAATCAAAAATTCTCACAAGCCACTCGGGCGGTAGTAAAACATGATTCTCAGCCCAAAAATATCATTTAAAAGATCATGTAAGTGTTAAAACAGAGTAAACATGGTTGAGTATGAAAACAATGAAATATAACATGACTGAGTTCAAGTATAAAGTCAAAACAGTGAGGAAATACCAGTAAAATTCCCTGATGGGTTCAAATAGTTGGCACAAGGCTCAAATATGGCATTCAGCCCAAATCATGATGATAGCAAATAAATTTCAGTCAAATACGCAGTAAAATAGTCATTCGGGACAGACTAAGTCACAATCCCCAATTGTGCACGACCCCACGCTCATCATCAAGTGTGTGTATCACCTCAATATAGCACAATGATGTGCAAGTACGGGGTTTCATATCCTCAAAACATCATTTACAATCATAATTCACCTCGAACTGAACAAATCTCTAGATCATGATTCCTTTGCCCCTCGAATCGGCCTCCACTCGTGTCGAATCTATCCAAAATCAGAACGAGGACGTCAAAATATGCTAAGGGAACGAAGCCCAAGCGAAAATAATCAAAATATGTCACAAATCCTGAAATTACAAAAACCCGACCCCCGGGCCCAGGTCTCGAAATTCGATAATTTTTACATTGATAGATTCATTATCTCCTCACGAGTTCATACATATCAAAAGTTCTGAAATCTGACCTTAAATGGTCCTTCAAATCCCCAAGCAAAGGTCTAAGTTTCCAAGCCCTAGTTTCCCCAATTTTCACCCTTAATTTCCATAATTTCTAGCTCTAATCCATGAAATAATAGCATAGGAACGAGTTTTAGGTCCAAATTCCTTACCTCAATGAAGATCCCTTGAAATCCCTCTCTCAAATTGTCAAAAAAGCTACAAAGCCGAGATAAAATGGTGAAATAGCTCAAAATTCGCGAAGGCTACAATTTATACTTTCCGCCCAAAGCTTTTCGCATCTGCAGCCCAATACCCGCTTCTGCGGTAATGCATTTGTGGTTATTTCTCTGCTTCTACAGAATCACTTAACTCACTATTTTTCGCATCTGCGATCCCTCATTCGCATCTGCGACATCGCAGATGCGGTCCATCTCACCGCTTTTACGGTCCCTGACGATTCTCCAAAAAACGCTTTTGCGGATCCTCTTTCGCACGTACGGCGTTGCACCTGTGGTCCTCAATCCACAGGTGCAGAAATACTAGAAGCAGCTGAGATTCTGCAACTTCACAAGTCTCAAACCTTTCTGTCAACCATCCGAAATCGCCCCGAGGCCCCCGAGACCTCAGCCAAAAGCATAAACATATCCCAATACCTTATACAAACTTGTTCCAATCATCAAAACACCTCAAACAACATCAAATCAACCAAAACACATCAGATTCAAGCCAAATTTCCTAAAATATTCCAAATTACGCTTTCGATAAAAAACCCAACCAAACCACGTCTGAATGACCTAACATTTTGCACACACATCCCAAATCATACAACAGAACTATTGCAACTCTTGGAATTCCATTCCGACCCCTATATCAAAATCTTGCCTACCAACCGGAAATCGCCAAAATATCAACTTTGCCAAGTCAAGCCTAAATCTACTACGAACCTCCAAAATTCATTTTGATCACGTTCCTAAGTCACAAATCACCTCCCGAAGCTAACCAAACCATCGGAACTCACATGTGAGCCCTCTAACACATAAGTCAATATCTAGTTGACTTTTCCAACTTAAACTCACTCTAAAGAGATTAAGTGTCTCAACCCTTACCAAATCCTTTTCGAACTCGATCCGACCAACCCGATATCACAAAACACAGATAAACAAAGCATAAAGAAGCAAAAATAAGGGAAACAGAGCGGTAACTCATGAGATGACTGACCGGGTCGTCACAAAAATACTCTTAATATGGTGTGATATTATCCATTTTGAGCCAAACCCGCACGGTTTTCCCATAAAAGCCTCACACCACTAAGGGTATCCATTTCATTATAAGTAGCTTCTTTATCCTTTCTACTTTTCACGTAAGACTTTATTCGCACACATTCAACAATTACAACTAAATAATATATAGCTAATGTTTATCTTAAGTGATTTTAAGTTCGTGAATTGACTAAAGCTTTTTTCAGTTTATCTACTCCTTCAATTGTCAAGGATTCACAAGAAAAGGAACATATGTCAGATATACTCGATCAATCGTTAGATTTGATATCTTTGAACAGTCGAATTTGGTGTATACCTAGACAACCATGCGTCACACAATCAACTCTTAATCGTCGTTGGTTTCATAAGTGCGTAGAGAACTAGCCTTACAAAATTTTCCATGAAGCGGCTTACACTTCACACTTACATAGGTGATTCCTAAACGCGTTATCCCGTAGATACACTATTTGATATATCCCGTATCAAACTTAGAAATCATTAAAAATCCTTTAAGGTTTTATCCTTGTTATTGAATATTGTCTTCATCATGAGAATGGACCAAAATTTTATTTGACAATGTTGAACCATCACTAATGACTTTGTTTGATCTCCTTGAACCTAGATCTTGGGATCTCCAGTCTTCTAAGTAGAGTTACCGCCACAGTGACTTGTCCTCGGCCATAGTCCCATTCCCTTTGATGAATTCTCAACCGCTTTTCTAGTTAGGATTTTTGTGAGCAGATCCGATACATTATCTTTTGGCTTTACATAGTCAATTGTGATAATTTCACTAGAGAGTAGTTATCTAATAGTACTATGTTTTCATCGTATGTGACGAGATTTTCCGTTATACATATGGCTCGCTGCCCTTCCTATTGTCGCTTGACTGTCATAATGTATGCATACAGGTGCCAAAGGTTCGGGCCAAAATGGAATATCTTCCAATAAATGTCGGAGCAATTCAGCTTCTTCATCAGCCTTATCTAAAGCTATAATCTCATACTCCATTGTAGAGCTGGCGATGGATGTCTGTTTGGACGACTTCCAAGACACCACTCCTCCACCAATGGTAAAAATGTATTCACTTGTAGATTTTGATTCTGTTGATGCGGTGATCCAATTTGCATCACTATATCCCTCAATAACTGCGGAATAGTTCTTGTAATGCAATGCATAGTCTTGGGTATATTTCAAATACCCCAAAACTCATTTCAATGCTATCTAATGAACTTGGTCAGGATGACATGTATATTGACTAAGTTTACTTTTCACACAAACTATATTAGGTCATGAACAATTCATAATGTACATCAAACTTTCCAACACTCGGGCATATTCCAATTGACACTTGCTTTGACATTTATTTTTTATAAGAGTATGGTTAAATCAATTTGCGTTCTTGCAATTTTAAAGTCCAAATATTTGGACTTTTCAAGTACCATTTTAATAGAATGAGATTAATACAAGGATAGACCTTGAGGAGTCTTAAGTATATTAAGTCCCAAAATTAAATCATCAACTCCTAAGTCTTTCATATAAAACTTACTCATAAACATGCGCTTAGTAGTATTTATGTTAGCAATGTCGTTACTCATTATCAACATATCATCGACATATAAACAAATAATGACTATTTGATTTGGATTATTCTTAATGTAAACACATCTATCACACTCATTTATCTTGAAATTATTTGACAACATCGTTTGGTCAAATTTTGCTTGCCGTTATTTTGGTGCTTTGTTTAGTCCGTAAAGTGACTTAACAAGTTGACACACCTTCTTTTCTTCTCCGGGAACTTCGAACCCACCCTTTAGGTTATTCCATATAAATTTCTTCCTCCAAAACTCCTTTTAAAAAGGTTGTCTTCACATCCATCTGACGGATTTGAAGGCCATACAGGAGGCTAACGCGATTAACACCCGAATAGATGTAATCCTCGTTACCGGTGAGTATGTGTTAAAGTAGTCAAGACCTTCTCATTGTCTAAAACATTTAACAACTAATATTGCCTTATATTTGTCAAGAGTACCATTATCTTTCATTTTCCTTTTGAAAATCCACTTAGAACCCAAAGGTTTATTTCCTGGAGAAAGATCAACCAATTCCCAAGTATGATTACTTAATATGGATTCTATCTCACTATTGACTGCCTCTTTCCAATATTGTTCTTCCGAGGAAGATATCGCTTTTTTGAACAGTTGAGGCTCATTTTCCGACAAGAATTTCAGAAAATCTGGTCCAAAGAAAGTAGTTGTCCTTTGACGTTTACTATGTCTTAGATTTTCTTCATTAAAGGTACTTTCCTTTGCTACTTCCCGGGTCGCTTAAATTTTTCATTAAATGACTCACTTTCCTTTTATACGAATAAATATTCTTAAACAATTTAGCATTATTTGATTCGATTACCGTATTAATATGAATGTTGGGATTTTCTGATTTATAAACTAAAAAACGATATGCCTTACTATTTGTTGGATATCCTATGGAAATGCAATCAACAATTTTTTGTCCAATCTTTACCCTTTTGGGTTTAGGGACTTGGGTTTCCTTCCTTTCCAATTTTCCTATAGAATGGATTGTGTTTTGCTATAGAAGACTCGATTGAGTATTTGATTAGCTGTAATAATAGTTTCCCCCCCCCCCACAAGTTATGAGGTAAAGTAGAACTTATTAACAAGGCATTCATCATCTCCTTTAACATTCTATTCTTTCTTTCCGCACTTCCATTAGATTGGGGTGAGTAAGTGTCACGCCCCAAAACTCGACCTGTCGTGATGGAGTCTATCATGGTACTAGGCAAGCTGACATCTTACACATACCAACATTTTTAAATCCCAAATATATGGAAATAGGTGTAAATAAATAAGAATCTCATAAAAATTGGATATAAACATCGAAGCTCAGTAAAAATTTCTCCCAAAAGATCTGGGTGTCATGGAGTACATCAGCATCTACATAACAACATGGTCTAACCAATGGAATACTGTCTAGGAAAGTAGAGCAATATAAACAAGACTAGAAGATAAACGAGGAGTGTCAAGGTCGGCGGACACCAAGTCAGCTACCTCGATGATCTCCCAACTGATGAAACGCTAGAAATTAGCAACCGCCATACCCGAAAACACCTGGATATGCACACGAAGTGTAGGGTGTAGCGTGCGTACAACCAACTCAATAAGTAACAAGTCTAACATGTGATCTAAAAGAAGTGACGAGCTCAAACAATACAGTAAAAATACAAAGTTTAATAATACAAAAAAATAGACATGCTTCTAGGTTCAACATTTAAGTTCATCACAAGTAAAATAGGCCAAGTGTGACTGATAAGAAGATTATGACATCTCTATATCTACATTCCAAGGTGATTACCGTATATGATGCAACATAGTGAAATCCCAAGTACTCAGCACTCAATCTGCCCGTCTCAATTCTCGCTCGCTATACTCAGTCACTCAACATTGTACGAAATGTGTTGCGGCGTGCAGCTCGATCCACAAATAGCCATAAGGCCTATTACGGCGTGCAACCTGATCCACATATATATAGTCGTAAGGCTTATTGCGGCGTACAACCCGATCCCCCCCACACACATATACACACACACATGTATATATATATATAAGGCTCTTTGCGACGTGCAACCCGATCCACATATATATAGATATCACTCAAATACCGCACTCAAGCCCCAACTCAGTCACCAAACTCTTCAGTCTCTCGGGCTCACCACACTCATGCTAAGCAGCCCTAATCAATGATACAAGATCTGATAATATATATAACAGAGTCTAAGATACATCATGAAATGATGAATACGACTGAGTACACAACTGCAATTAAGCAGATAACTCAACATCAAAGAACGACCATTATGGGTCCTAATAGTAGCAGCACATAACCTAAACATGATTCCTAACATGAATCACAGCTCAAGTGCGCTAACACATAGATTACAACAAAAATGTTCAGATAAAATGGCTACGCAGTTCCATGAAAATGAATAAATAACAATTTCTATGGTGCACGCCACACGCCTGTCACCTACCATGCGCGTCAGCTCATCATCAAGCACATAGCACGTAATTAGGGTTTTCCTACCCTCAGAACCAAGTTTAGAAGTGTTGCTTACCTCAAACTGTGCAAATCCCTACTCCGACAAGCCCTTGCCTAACAAAACGGCCTCTAAATGCCTCGAATCTAACCATAAACAGTTCGATACAATCAACACGAGCTAAAGGAATCAATCCCATTAGAAAATACTATGTTCTAAATCAAAAGTCAAAAAGTCAACTCAAAAGTTGACCCCCAGGACTATGTCTCGAAATCCGATAAAATCACAAAAATCCAGAAGCCCATTCAACCACGAGTTCGACCATACCAAATTTACAAAAATCCAACGCCAAATCGACACTCAAATTCCCAATTTAAACTCTCCAAATCACCCGCCTCAAACTTCCAAAATTATACCTCAAAACCACACAATCTAGGTGGGAAATTTAATGGTGAAACATGATTATTAAAAAAATTTAACCACAAGTGACTTACCTCAATAATCCCTTCGAAATTCCTCTAAAAAATCACCTAATCCCGAGCTTGAAATGTCCAAAATGAAGGAAATCACGAAACCCTGGAACTTAAAACTCTGCCCAGCACTTTCGCACCTGCGACACATTTAGTCGCACCTGGGGTCTCAAAAGTGTGATAAGTCTTCCGTTTCTGTGGTTTGCCCAAGGCTCCACTGACTCCACTCTACGACCACACACGCGCAGGTGCGAGCCGGCACCTATAGAAATCCTTCCGCATCCGCGCTCCATAGCAATCTACTCAAATCCTGGTTCTGCGTTCCACTCGCCGCATCTGCGGCCTCATAGGTGCGACAATTCCCTTGCACCTGTGTCACGACCCAAAATCCCCCCGAAGGAGTCGTGATGGAACCTAGTCTCTAAGATAGGTAAGCCTAACATTAACTGAGATGACATTTACATTTTCTAACTTTAAATTAAATAATTTCTTACCAAATTACAACTCCAAAAACTGGTGGTGCAAGTCATAAGCCTTTCTAGGAATAGTTATACAAAATAAATACATCACTATTCTGAAACAAAGGAACAAATGCAAATAAGTACAAATGAAGGTGACTCTGAGGCCTGCGAACGCTGCAGCAGGTTTACCTTGAGTCTCCACCGCAACAACCCACACAGTTACTACCGATCGAATACCTGGATCAGTACACAAATATGTACAAAAGTGTAGTATGAGCATACCATAGCGGTGCCCAGTAAGTATCAAGACTAACCTCGGTGGGGTAGTTACGAGGAACAATCCACACACCTACTGGTCAAATAAATTGAACAGGATTTGATAATAAACTATCAACCTAAAAATGACAAAGTAATATCAACAACAGGGAAAGAACAAACTACAATCAGTAGAAACAATATAGAGAAACACGGATGAAAATGAAAGATAACCAAATAAATTAACACCAACATAGATGGAACACAGACAAGTAAAAATGTACTCAAACAAGAAAGGCGATGCCAGCTCAATAAATCATATAGTTTCTGATGCACAATTCCAGCCATCTCAAACTCAATGTCTCATATCATAACTTCAATTACGAAACTTTTAGCACACCCGGCACCTTGTGCCCACATATTTCCATCTCTCTTTGCACAACAACGTTCTCATGTTACTCGGTACATAGGGTCCATAACCAATGCAATTAAGATGTTCTAAAAGTCTCATTTACATAACATAAAGTAGAGTACAACTTCTAAGCTAATTAGGAACTCAACAAGAAAAGATGAAATTATTTTTAGAAATCATTTAAATAAAGAAAGTGCCATTTTCAATTAAATTACAATATCAAATGAATTATTACCTTTAACATGGGATTTAAGAAATTAACTTAGTAGAAATTCCTTTTTATGTAAAATACAACCTCAGACGGTTTTAGAGAATTTAATTGAGTAACTAATTGAATTAAAAATGAAATAATTATTGAAATTTGAAGTATTGAAATATATAATGTGGCATGACATCACCATTCGTGCTTTTACTCTCAATAATGTGGCACGGCATCACCCTTCGTGATTTACACTCTTCCTCACAATATCATACACGACATCACCCTTTGTGCTTTACACTCTTCCTCACCCAAAAAACAGAAACAATAACATCACAGCAAGAAAATCAACAATATGAACAATAACATCCCGGCAAGGAAGTCAACAATAGAAACAATAACATCACGACAAGGAAATCAACAACATGAACAATAACATCCCATCAAGGAAGTCAACAATAGAAACAACAACATCCCGGTAAGGGAATCAACAATAACCAATCTTGTTTCAACGGTTACTTTCGCAATATAGATCTCAACTCGAGTCAATACTCAACAATGGACAATTACCAAGAGTATGTCATAAGTCTTCTTCAGCATGAATAATCGTCAATTTAAGCAGAAATAGTACATAATAAAGATCACGAAAAAAACCAAGAAGCACGATAACCTCAACAAAACAACAAGACATAATAAGCACGTGATGACTACACTGGTAACCACAACTATCACGACCTTAAACTCGGACCCGGTTGTAATGGAGCCTCTCATGAAGACAAGGCCAGCCGACACTACCCATTTCAGTGTTTAATAGTTAAGCATTAAGAAACAGTCTAAGCATGATCAAATAAACCAAGGTTTAAGTAGTTAATAGCATAATTCGCGGAAAAATAACCCAACACAGCCCAATACCGGGGTGTCACTAGTCATGCGCATCTAACAAAATGGCATACTCCAAATCAATCTACAGAGTTTAATACAGAAAACCAAGAACATGTAGAAGTAATATAAGGAAGAGCTTCGGGCTACAAAATCCAACAACTACCTAGAGACTCCTCGGATCCACCTGAGCCGGAAATGATCAGCACTCGGGAGCAGGACCAGATACGCCTGAATCTGTACATAGGGTACAGCGAGTAAAGTGAGTACTCCAACTCAGTGAGTAATAATCATAAATAAAGAGTGAAAACAGGAAATCATGTAAGGCACAAAGCATGTTATAATGAAGTAGTAAAACCATTAAAAACAGTAAACTAGTAAAAGATAGGTAAAAATCCTTTAACTCAAATTCAACTTCATGAAATGCCTTTTTCAACAATTAAGCAAGTAATTGACAATCAATTATGAAAAATAAACATATAAAGGTTCTCCCATCGGGCATAGTATCGACAAATCCGCCCCTCGAAAAACATCTCAGAACAATACCGGCCCCTCGGGCTCAATCTCACATCATAATGGGTACCCAAGCTCATTGGGGGTGTGCAAACTCCTGGAGGGGCCCCTTACGGCCCAAGCGCAATATCAAGCCATCTCGTGGCATCATCACTAGGCTCTCGGCCTCATATCAATCAAGCCACTTCGTGGCATACATAACTCAGGCCCTCAGCCTCATAATCAATATCAAATGTTTCCTCACAACATAGGCCCTCCGCCTTACGCAGTCAAAATCCTCACAAGCCACTCGGGCAATAGTAAAACAGTGATTCTTAGGCCAATTATCATTTGAAAGATCATTTAAGTGTTAAAACAGAGTAAACATGGTTGAGTACGAAAACAGTGAAATATAACATGACTGAGTTCAAGTATAAAATCAAAACAGTGAGGAAATATCAATAAAAGTCCCCGAAGGGTTCAAATAGTTAGTATAGGGCCCAAATATGGCATTCAACCCAAATCATGATGATAGCAAATAGATTTCAGTCAAATATGTAGTAAATAGTTGTTTGGGATGCACCAAGTCACAATCCCCAAAAGTGCACGACCCCACGCTCGTCATCAAGCGTGTGCGTCACCTCAATATAGCACCATGATGTGCAAGTCCGGGGTTTCATAGCCTCAGAACATCATTTACAATCATTACTCACCTAGAACCTATCAAATCTCTAGCTCGGGACACCTTTTCCCCTCAAATTGGCCTCCACTCACGTCGAATCTATCCAAAATCAGAATCACGGCGTCAAAATATTCTAAAGGAACAATTCCTAAGCGAAAATAATCAATATACGACATAAATCCCAAAATTACCAAAACCCCACCCCCGGGAACATGTCTCGGAGTTCGATAATTTTTACATCAATAGATTTCTTATCTCCCCACGAGTTCATACATATCAAAGGTTTTGAAATCCAACCACAAATGGTCCTTCAAATCCTGAATCAAATGTCTAAGTTTCCAAGCCATAGTTCTTTAATTTTTGGCTTACTTTCCATGATTATTTAGGTGAAATTCACATTAGAATCGAGTTTTAAGTCAAAGAATCTTATCTCCAAGTGATTCCCCTTGAATCCCTCTTCAATCCCCTTCAAAAAGCTCCAAAAACAACCAACAATGGAAGAAATAAACCCCAAAATCGCGGACAAGACGACCTTTTAAACCTTCTGCCCAGGCCTGAAATCCTTCTTCGCGAACGCGGTCAATGCCTCGCGTTCGCGAAGCACAAAATGAATCTGACCAATTTTGCTCTTTCGCGATCGTGACCTCCCCATCGTGAACGCGATGCTTTGCGCAGACCAACCTTCGCGGACGCGATGAGTAAAAATACAATGAAGTTCAGCTGCCCATTTTCTTCTATGCAAACGCGACACCATGCCACGAACGCGATGCACAAACACTTAGCCCTTCGCGAACGCGTAGCCTTCCTCGTGAACGCGAAGGTTTAAATTTCCAACTTCCTTAACTAACCTTCGCGAACGCAAGGGTCCACTCGCGAACGCGAAGAGTAAAATACCTACAACAGCTGAAACCAAATTCTGCAATTTTCTTCAACTTAAAATGATCCGTTCAACCCTCCGAAACTCATCCGAGGCCCCTGGGACCTCAACCAAAGGCACCAACATATCCCAAAACCTTATTCAAATTCAAAACACCTCAAACAATATCAAATCAACCAAAACACATCGGATTCAAGCCTAAGTTTCCAAAATCTTCCGAATTCCGCTTTTGATCAAAAACCCAACCAAACCACATCCGAATGACCTGAAATTTTGCAAACACATCCCAAATGACACAACAGAACAACTCTCAAAATTCCATTCCGACCCATATATCAAAATCTCATCTACCAACCGGAAATCGCCAAAATATCAACTTCGCCAATTCAAGCCTAAATCTACTCCGAACCTCCAAAACTCATTCCGATCACGCTCCTAGGTCCCAAATCACCTCCCGAAGTTAACCAAACCATCGGTACTCACATCCAAGACCTCTAACACATAAGTCAATATCCAGTTGACTTTACCAACTTAAGCTTCCTCAAAAGAGACTAAGTGTCTCAAACCTTATCAAAATCATTCCGGATTCGATCCGACCAACTCAATACCACATAACACGTATAAACAAAGAAGAAATGGAAAAAACAGAGCGGTAAATCATGAGATGACTGGCCGGGTCTTCACATCCTCCCAACTTAAACAAACGTTCGTCCTCGAACGAGTCAAGAAACATACATGAAGCCTCAAACAGGTGAGGATATCTACTCCGCATCTCCAGCTCGGTCTCCTAGGTAGCCTCCTCCATGGGCCGACCTCTCCACTGCACTTTCATTGAAGCTATATCCTTTGACCTCAACTTTCGAACCTGAGGACCCAAAATAGTTACTAGCTCCATATCATAGGTCAAATCATCATCCAATTGAACCGTGCTGAAATCCAAAACAAGAGACGGATCCCCAATATACTTTTGGAGCATAGAAACATGAAATACCGGATGCACACTCGACAAGCGGGGTGGTAAAGCAAGGTCATAAGCCACCCCCCCTCCCCCTAATCCTCTGAAGCACCTTAAAAGGCCCAATGAATAGCGGACTCAATTTCCCTTTATTCCCAAATCTTATAACACCCTTCATGGGCGAAACCTTCAACTGAACCTTCTCACCAACCATGTAGGACACATCTTGAACCTTCATGTCAGCATAACTCTCCTGTTTCGACTGCGTTGTATGGAGCCTATCCTGAATCACCTTCACCTTTTCCAAAGCATCCTGCACCAAGTCTGTCCCTAATAGCCTAGCCTCACTGGGCTCGAACCAACCAATTGGAGATCTACACCGCCTCCTATACAAAGCCTTATATGGAGCCATCTGAATACTCGATTGGTAGTTGTTATAAGCAAACACTGCAAGCGGTAGAAATTGATCCCATGACCTTCCAAAATCAACGACATAAGCACGCAACATGTCCTCCAATATCTGAATAGTGCGCTCGGACTGCCAATCCATTTGAGGGTGAAAAGTTGTGCTCAACTCAAGCTGAGTACCCAACTATCGCTGCACAGACCTCCAAAACTACAAAGTAAATTGAGTGCCCTTTTTTGAAATGATAGAAACTGGGACACCATGCAATTGAACAATCTCCATTATATAATTCTCTGCCAAGTGCTCTGAAGAATAAGTAGTACACACAGGAATGAAGTGCACAGACATGGTCAGCCAATCCACAATCACCCAAATAGCATCGAACTTCCTCAGAGTCCGTAGAAGTCCAACAACAAAGTCCATAGTTATCCTCTCCCACTTCCACTCGGTAATATCCATCTGCTGAAGCAACCCACCCTGTCTCTGATGCTCATATTTTACCTACTGACAATTGAGACACCAATCTACAAATCCCACAATGTCTTTCTTCATTCTTCTCCACCAATAATGCTGCCTCAAATCCTGATACATCTTCGAGACACCCGGATGAATGGAAAACCGTGAGCGATGGGCCTCCTTCAGAATCAACTCCCGAAGCCCATCCACATTGGGCACACAAATCCGTCCATGCATCCTCAACACCCTATCATCACCAATGGTCACATCTCTAGCATCATCATGCTGAACTCTTTCCTTAAGGACAAGCAAATGCGGATCATCATACTGGCGCTCTCTGATGCGATCATATAAGGAAGACCGAGTAACCACACAAGCCAATACCCGAGTAGGCTCCAAAATATCTAGCCTTACGAACCGATTGGCCAAGGCCAAAACATCAACCGCAAGAGGTCTCTCCCTAACTGGAATATATGTCAAACTCTCCATACTCACCGTCTTTCGGCTCAAAGCATAGGCTACCACATTGGCCTTCCCCGAATGGTACAATATAGTGATATCATAATCCTTTAGCAACTCTAACCATCTCCGCTACCTCAAATTAAGATCCTTCTGCTTGAACAAGTGCTGGAAACTACGATGATCAGTGAACACCTCACAAGACACATCGTATAGGTAATGTCTCCAAATCTTCAATGCGTGAACTATGGCAGCTAACTCCAAATCATGAACGGGGTAGTTCTTCTCATAGGGCTTAAACTAACGAGAAGCATAAGAAATAACTCTACCCTCTGGCATCAATACACAACCAATACCAACTCTCAAAGCATCACAATACACTGTATATGAACTTGAAGCTGATGGCAAAACTAACATTGGAGTTGTGGTCAAAGCTGTCTTGAGCTTCTGAAAGCTCTCCTCACACTCGTACGACCATACAAATGAAGCACCCTTCTGAGTCAACTTGGTCAAGGGCGATGCGATAGATGAGAATCCCTGAACAAAACGACGATAATAACCCACCAAACCAAGAAAGCTGCGAATCTCTATGGCTGAGGACAGTCTGGGCCAACTCTGAACCGCCTCTATATTCTTAGGATCAACCTGAATACCCTCGTTGGACACCACGTGCCCAAGAAAGCCACTGAACTGAGCCAAAACTCACACTTGGAGAATTTTGCATAAAGTTTCTCCTCCCTTAATCTCTGTAACACAATTCTCAAATGCTCCACGTGCTCTTCTTGACTACGCGAATACACCAGAATATCATCAATGAAGACTATGACAAATGAGTCGAGATAAGGCCGAAACACGTTGTTCATCAAATGCATGAACGTTGTTGGGTATTGGTCATCCCAAAAGACATCACCAAGAACTCATAATGACCATATCGGGTCTTGAAAGCTGTCTTAAGAATATCTGAGTCCCTGATCTTCAACTGGTGATAACCTGAACGGAGATCAATCTTGGAGAACACTCTCGCTCCCTGAAGTTGGTCTAATAAATCATTAATGCGAGGAAAAGGATACTTGTTCTTAACTGTTACTTTGTTCAATTTCCTATAATCAATGCATATGGTCATAGTGCCATCCTTCTTTTTCACAAATAAAACCGGCACACCCCAAGGTGACACAATTGGCCGAATGAACCCCTTATCAAGGAGATCCTGAAGCTGCTCCTTTAACTCCTTCAACTCCACTGGTGCCATATGATACGACGGAATAGAAATGGGTTGAGTGCCCAGCACCAGGTCAATACCAAAATCAATATCCCTTTCCGGTGGCATACCCGGCAGGTTTGCAAGAAACATATGGGGAAAATCACTCAAAACTGGAACATAATCAATACTGGGAGTCTCAGCACCGACCTCCCTCACAAAGGCTAGATACGAAAGACAACCCTTCCCAACCATATGCTGGTCTTTCAAAAATGAGATCACTTTACTGGGAATATAATCAGTCACACCTCGCCATTCAATCTGTGGCATACCCCATACAACCAATGTGACTGTCTTAGCATGACAGTCTAGAATAGCACAACATGGAGATAGCCAATCCATGCCCAAAATGACATCATAATCCACCATACACAATAATAAAAGATCCACACGGGTTTCCAAACCACCAATAGTCACCACACACGACCGGTACACACGGTCTACAATAACAGTATCGCCCATCGGGGTAGATACATAAACATGTGAAGCAAGAAACTCATGGGGTGTACCCAAATAACAAGCAAAGTATGATGAAACATAAGAAAAGGTGAAACCGGGATCAAATAATATAGAGGCATCTCTATGGCAGACTGAAAGAATACTTGTAATGACAACATCAGAAGCAATAGCATCAGATCTAGATGGAAGTGCATAGAAACGGGCCTGACCACCACTTGATCTACCTCCCCCTTTGGGGCGGCCCATAGCTGATTGGCCTCCACCCCTAGCTGGTTGGGCATGTGGTAATGAAGCCGATAATTGACCCCTCTGCTGAGATGAACTCGCAAGATGGCGAGGGCACTGCCTCTATATATGACCCATCTCACCACACTCATAATAACTCCCAGGTGCTGGAGAAAGGGACTGAAGGGAACCCCTTGCACCAGTAAGACTGGCAGATGCACTCGGCATAGAAGAGCCCTGAACTGATAGAGCACGGGACAAACTCTGAGATAGAAGGGCACTAAGTAATGACTGGCCCTGATGATAACTGTGAGGACCATGACCCGATGACACCCCATGTTAACCTAGGCGAGCTGGCTAAGCATGCCTGAATGGACGGCCTCTGCCGTGCTAAAATTGACCTCTCGAAGGAGTACCACTGTAACTACCAGACCCTCGAGGCCTCTTGTCCTACCTCTCCTCATGCTCCTGGCGATGAACGGACTCAATCTAATGGGAAATATCCACAACATCCTCAAAGATAGCACCAATCACTCTCTCCCTGGTCGTGAGAATATGAAACTGATAAGTGAGGTCATCAACAAACCTCCTAATCGTCTCTCTATCTGTCAAAACCAACCAAATAGCATGATGAGCTAACTCGGAGAACCTCATTGCATACTGCTTCATAGTCATCTCTCTCTGACGCAACCACTCAAACTACATGCGTAGCTCCTCTCTACGAGACTGCGATACATACTTCTCCAGAAAGAGAATGGAGAACTGCTGCCAGGTAAGGGGTGCTGTACCAATATGCCTACGCCTCTCAAAAGCCTCCCACCAAGTGAAGGCAGCTCCAGAAAACTGATAAGTAGTAAAAGTGACGCCACTGGTCTCCAGAATACCCGTTGTACGAAGCATCCTCTGGCACTTATCTAATAAACCCTAGGCATCCTCGCCCTCTGCACCACTGAAGGTCGGAGGCTGCAGTCTACCAAACCTCTCCAACCTACGCTGCTCATCCTCCGGTATGGCAGGAACTATATAGTCCTGAGCAGTTGCAACCGGTTGGGTTGGATGTGCCCCCGGCATCTGAAGTCCCTGCACGACCTCCTCAGGTGTGCGAGCGAATGGAGTCTGATTGCCTCCCCTAGCCTAAGAAGTAGCTGGGGTTGTAGTGGCTGAAACCGCCTGAGCTAGGCTAGTGCAAACGGATAAGATCTGAGCCAAGGCCTCCTGAACACCTGGAATCACAATGGGCACAGTTGGTGCTTGAGCTGGTGCTACTGGAGCGTCCATAACTGGGATCTGATCCTGAACTGGTCAGCTGGTGGATCTGCAGGTGCTGCCTTTGCTACTCTGCCCCTACTACGACCACGGTCGCGGTCCTCGGCCTCTAGTGGCCATAGTTGGTGGTACTGGTGGTCGTCTATCCTGACCGGTAGCGCGTGTCCTTACCATCTATGAGAGAATAGAATAATAGAAGTGTAGTACTTGGATCAACAAATTCGCACGACAAGAATTTCAAGAATATGAAGTTTTTCCTAAAGATTCTGCAGCCTCTCGAGGATAAATCCAGATGTCTCTGTACCGATCTGCAAGACTCTACTAAACCTTCTCATGACTCGTGAGACTTATGTAACCTAGGCTATGATACCAACTTGTCACAACCCCAAACCCGGTCGTGATGGTGCCTCTCATGAAGACAAGGCCAGCCGACAATACCCATTTCAGTATTTAATAGTTAAGCATTAAGACACAGTCTAAGCATGATCAAATAAACCAAGGTTTAAGCAGTTAATAGCACAATTCGAGGAAAAATAACCCCAACATAGCCCGATATTGGGTGTCACTAGTCATGCGCATCTAACAAAACAGAATACTCCAAATCAAACTACAGAGTTTAATACAAAAAACCAAGAACATGTAGAATTAAGATAGGGAAGAGCTCCAGGATGCGAATGCCAACAGCTAGCTAGAGACTCCTCGGATCCGCCTGAGCCGGAAATGATCAGTACTCGGGAGCAGGACAAGATACGCCTGAATCTGCACATAGGGTGCAGGCAGTAAAGTGAGTGCTCCAACTCAGTGAGTAATAATTATAAATAAAGATTGAAAGCAGGAAATCACGTAAGGCAAAAAGCATGCTATAATGAAGTAGTAAAACCATTAAAAACAGTAAACTAGTAAAATATAGGTAAAAATCCTTTAACTCAAATTCAACTTCATGAAATGCCTTTTTCAACAATTAAGCAAGTAATTGACAGTCAATTATGAAAAATAAACACATAAAGGTTCGCCCCTCGGGCACAGTATCAATAAATTCGCCCCTCGGGCAACATCTTAGAATAATACCAGCCCCTCGGGCTCAATCTCACATCACAATGGGTACCTGTGCTCACTGGGGGTGTGCAGACTCCTGGAGGGGCCCCTTACGGCCCAAGCGTAATATCAAGCCATCTTGTGGAATCATCACCAGGCTCTCGGCCTCATATCAATCAAGCCACCTTGTGTCATACATAATTCAGGCTCTCGACCTCATAATCAATATCAAATGTTTTCTCACAACATAGGCCCTCGGCCTTACTTAGTCAAAATCCTCACAAGCCACTCGGGCAATAGTAAAATAGTGATTCTTAGCCCAATTATCATTTGAAAAATCATTTAAGTGTTAAAATAGAGTAAAGATGGCTGAGTATGAAAATAGTGAGATATAACATGATTGAGTTCAAATATAAAGTCAAAATAGTGAGGAAATATCAATAAAATTTCCCGAAGGGTTCAAATAGTTGGCACAAGGCCCAAATATGGCATTCAGCCCAAATCATGATGATAGCAAATAGATTTCAGTCAAATACGCAGTAAAATAGTAGTTTGGGATGCACCAAGTCACAATCCCCAATAGTGCACAACCCCACGCTCGTCATCAAGTGTGTGTGTCACCTCAATATAGCACCATGATGTGCAAGTCCGGGGTTTCATAGCCTCAGAACATCATTTACAATCATTACTTACCTAGAACCGATCAAATCTCTAGCTCGGGACACCTTTTACCCTCGAATTGGCCTCCACTCACGTCGAATCTATCCAAAATCAGAATCACGGCGTCAAAATATTCTAAAGGAACAAATTCTAAGCGAAAATAATCAATATATGACATAAATCCCGAAATTACCAAAACCTGACCCCCGGGCACACGTCTCGGAGTTCGATAATTTTTACATCAATAGATTCCTTATCTCCCCACGAGTTCATACATATCAAAAGTTTTGAAATCCAACCTCAAATGGTTCTTCAAATTCTCAATCAAAGGTCTAAGTTTCCAAGCCATAGTTCTTCAATTTTTGGCTTACTTTCCATGATTATTTAGGTGAAATTCACATTAGAATAGAGTTTTAAGTCAAAGAATCTTATCTCCAAGTGATTCCCCTTGAATCCCTCTTCAATCCCCTTTAAAAAGCTCCAAAAATGACCAACAATGGAAGAAATAAACCCCAAAATCGCGGACAAGATGACCTTTTAAACCTTCTGCCCAGACCTGAAATCCTTCTTCGCGAACGCGGTCAAAGCCTCGCGTTCGCGAAGAACAAAATAACTTTGACCAATTTTCCTCTTTCGTGATCGCGAACGCGATGCTTTGCGCAGACTAACCTTCGTGAACGTGATGAGTAAAAATCTACTGAAGTTTAGCTGCCCATTTTCATCTATGCAAACGTGACACGCCGCGAACGCGATGCACTGATAACTAGGGATTTTGATGCATTTGATACTCCTTCTTGCTTATGTTTTGATTAGAAATTCGTACAAAATAATCCCAAAAGGCTCACAAGTTGTGCTTGATTGCAAGTTTGATCAACAAAGTGACAAGATATCAAAGATCAGCTCAAACGGAGTGAAACTGGCACAAGTACCAAGACAAGACAAAGCTTAGGCAAAATATGCCCAATGCAGCCGTACACCATTCTGTGCGGTTCGCACAAGGAGGTTCAGAGAGGTGGCATTCAGGAAAAAAGGGCAATGCGGTCGCACTAGGTTTTGTGCAGTCCGCACTAGGATTAATGCGGCCGCACTCGGTTTAGTGCGGTCCGCAGTAAGAAGGATTAGAGAGTGCCAACTTCCGAGTTTCAAGCCAATGCAGTCCGTGCTCCATTTCATGTGGACCGCACTAGAAGCCTCCGCGGCTGCAGTCCATTCTCTGCGGTCCGCAGTGCCTGAGTTCAGAGAGATGGGTTTTCAAGTGCAGGTCCTTAGTGCGGCCGCACACCATTTTGTGCGGTCTGCACTACCCCTGTAGGGGTATTTTTGTCAATATTTTTCAGCTTAGTATAAATAGCTTCTTTTCCCATTTTTAGGGTATTAGATAGTTTTTAGTTTTAGCTGCGCTCGTGGGTTTGAAGTCTTTAGCTATTTTGGGTAATTTTATCTATATTTCAACATTAAATCTTATTGTTTATCTTAGTAATTAATTAATATGAGCTGTTCTTCATCTATTTCTTGCTTTTCTTCTTCAATTATGAGTAGCTAAACCCATAAGCTAGGGCTGTGGCTCAACGCTAGTATGGGTAATTGATGGGTCTTATGTTTTAGGGCTAGATTGACTATGGGTGTTTGATATTTGGGCTAATTTCATGTTTAATTGCTGAATTAGTGGTTGCAAACACTAGTTTGTGTTTAGTTGACTTGAGCTCTTCTTGAGAAAGAGAGCTTGAGTCTCTGAAATTGGTCCAACAAGGAGTTGGGGCGTACTCAAGAGATTGATAGCTCCAATTAAAGGGTTAAACCTCGAGAGAGTAATACCCGACTTGAACCTTGATTACTTGCGCAAATTTGCATACCCAATTGGTTTTGAGAAAGTCAATTCGGGCAAAATCACTCGAACTACCGAGAGGTGTAGAGTAGGTAAAATTGTGCAACAGTTATATTATACTCCCCAAATATGTCAATCATGCCTTATACTCAAGTATTCATCAATTGGCCACCTAGGCGAAAGTCATTACCTTAGTACCTTTTAAACCATTTGAACAACCCGCTTTAGTTTAATCTAGTTTCATTTACCATTGTAATTTGATAAAAGTAGAAGTAAAATAAAAACCCCAAAAATGTATAGAAGTGTAATTTGGAACACATACACAACTCTAAACTAGATAGATTACCGACTCCAAATTCTAGCTCTCTGTGGAAATCGATCCCGACCCTAAATCGAGTAAAATCTCTTCGACCCTCTCTTACTACTTAATAGTAGTGCAGAGTAGGCTTCGATCAACTTTTTGGCACCGTTGCCGGGGAGCTAATGGGTTTGGCTATCTATTTAGTTAGTTTTGTGTATTGTTCTTCTTTCCTTCTTTGTTACTAACTTGTTTGTGTCATGACTCAGGTACCTAATGGCAACGAACAACGCTAATAACCCTCTTGGAAATGTGATTGCGGGGGAGGAGGTAGATGATGTCGGAGATGATGAGGTGCCTCTTGTACCTCAAGGACAACGTAGAGGCCGCCAGGCCAATGCGGATGATAATAACAATATTCCAGACCCTCCTCCGCCACCTCAAAGAGTGGCTCCTAGAGTGCTTCCAAACCAAGGCTATGCAAATGCTATTGTGCCACCCCGAATTCGGGTGGGCAATTTTCAAATATCCAATGTGATGTTGACTTTACTAGAGTAGCGTGGGTACTTCATGGGCACTTCAAATCAAAATGCTTACAAACATCTCAAGGGGTTCGTGGATACATGTTGGGGGAGCAAGAAAACTAATGTGTTCGAGGATGCTCTCCGGTTAAGATTCTTCCCATTCTCACTTAAGGGGAAGGCATTGGATTGGCTCGAGCGACTTCCCAACCATTCTATCACTACTTGGGATGTGTTAGCGGATAAGTTCATTGCTAAATTCTTCTCACCGGGGCATATGGTGGCATTGCGGGATGAGATATAGTCCTTCAAGCAAGAGCCCATGGAACCTTTGCATGAGATTTGGGAGCGTTATAGAACAATGGTGAAAGAATGCCCCAACAATGACATGACCCAGGCTATGATCCAACAAACTTTCTACTGGGGTATTAACACCACAAACCAATGCATAGTGAACCAACTTGCCGGGGGAAAATTTATGAAGTTGTCATATGATGAGGCATGTGATATACTTGACGAGATGGATGACACTTCTTCTCCATGGCAAAGTAGAGCCAATGTGCCTCAAGGTGACCCCACGGTCACTAATTTGTACAAGGAATTACATGATCATGTGCAAGCTATAGCTGAGCTGACAACTACTAGGAACCAATTGGCAAAGGCACAGTTGAAACAAGTCCAAAATCCTCGCCAAGTGAATGCCATGGAGGGTGTCAATATGCTTGTCAACAAAAGAAGGCAATAAAACCAAGGGAATTCTGAGCAATTTGACGATGACTGTGATGGATTTCAAAATGATGGTTATAATGAACAAAGTGAAGAGGTTCAATACGTGAATAATTATCAAGGCTAATGAGGCAACTCTTCCAACCAACAACAATGGAGACCTCAAGGCAATTGGGGCAATCAACAACAAAACAATGGTAATTGGGGGAACAACAACCAAAACAACAACTGGGACAATCAGAATAACAATCAGAGCAACTAGGGGAATTGGAATGGTAATAACAACAATTGGGGTGGCAATAACAATCAAGGTGGATGGAACAACGGAAACCAAATAAATTGGGGGCAAGGCTTTCAAAGACCCCCAATGTACCAACAACTGAACAATCCACCCCCATTTCCATCCCAAAGTCCTAGTTCTTCTAGCAATGATATTGGTAGAATTGAAATGATGTTCGAACAGATGATGAAGAAGAATGCGGACTTGGATGCTCAGTTGGTTTCCCACAATACCTCTATCAGAAACTTGGAGGTGCAGTTAGGCCAAATCTCACAATCTTTAAATATTCTCCCTAAGGGTGCTCAACTAAGTGATACAGTAGTGAACCCGAAGAGTGGGAACAACCATGTTATAGTTGTTACAACAAGAAGTGGGAGAGGCGGTGATGTGAATGCCTCCAAACAAAAGCAAATCTTGGATGATGATGTTGAGTTGCAAGAAGATGAAGTCCCTTTGGTAGTTGAAGATACGGTTGATAAAAATGTGAACAAAGAAGTGAGTATTGATATTCAAGATATTGAGGTGGAAACTCAAAATGATGTGAATCCGTCTAGGGAACACATAATAGACATGCCGGAGCCGGCTGTGCCAAAAGCCAAGGCTCCTTTGCCAAGGTCACCTCCACCTTATTCTCAAAGGCTCGCGAAGACAAAAAGTGAGAATCAGTTTAAAAAGTTCATTGACATGATAAAGAGCTTGTCCATTAATATGCCTTTGGTGGAGGATCTTGAACAAATGTTGGGTTATGCAAAATTTATGAAAGACTTGGTCACAAAGAAGTGTTTTATAGATTGTGAAACTATAAAGATGACTCACCAAGTTAGTGTTATAATGCATTCAATGGCCCCGAAGCTTGAAGATCCCGGTGCTTTCACCATTCCTTGCACCATTGGGAGTGGGGGTTTTGCTAAAGCTCTATGTGATTTGGGGGCTAGTATCAATTTGATGCCCTATTCTGTTTTCAAGACTTTGGGTATCGGGCAGCCAAGGCTGACTTCTATGAGATTACAAATGGAAGATAGAACAATGAAGAGACCATTGGGTATTATTGATGATGTGCTTGTCCGGGTGGACAAATTTATCTTGTCAGCTGACTTTGCGATCTTGGACTGCAAGCTGGACTATGACGTTCCTATCATATTAGGAAGCCCTTTCCTAGCTACGGGGAAGGCATTGGTTGATGTGGAAGCAGGGGAATTCACCTTTCGGGTGGGTGATGAAAAGGTGGTCTTTCATGTGTGCAAATCAATAAAGCAGCCTAACAGTACCGAGGTGTGCTCTTTTGTTGACCTCGTCACGGCAGTGATAATTGATGACACTAGTGCAATGATCAATTTGGAGGCCGTACTATTGAATCGTGATGTCAATAAGGATGCAAGCCAGGTGGAGTGTGTGAATGTTTTACATAGAATGCGCTCTAATTCTTATGAGCCTAGGAAATTATCTTTGGACCTCCAGAATAGAAAGACTCCACCAACAAAACCTTCAATTGAGGAGCCTCCAGTGTTGGAGTTGAAACCACTGCCTCCACACCTCAGGTATGAGTTCTTAGGCTCAAATTCTACTTTGCCAGTTATTCTTTCTTCTTGTCTTACCAACCTGCAGGTTGATGCCACATTGGCGGTGCTTCAAAAGCGGAAAAAGGCAATTGGATAGACTTTAGCTGATATTCGGGGGATAAGCCCCGCATTTTGTATGCACAAGATTATTCTGGAAGATGATGCAAAGCCTTCCTTGGAGTATCAAAGGAGGTTGAATGAGGCAATACAAGAAGTTGTGAAAAAGGAGGTGATCAAGTGGTTGGATGCCAGGGTTGTGTACCCCATCTCTGATAGCTCTTGGATTTCACCGGTGCAATGTATACCAAAGAAGGGTGGCATGACCGTGGTTACAAATTCACAAAATGAGTTGATTCCTACAAGAACTGTTATCGGTTGGAGGGTATGCATGGATTACCGCAAGTTGAACAAAGTGACCCGCAAGGATCATTTTCCTTTGCCTTTTCTTGATCAGATGTTAGATCGACTTGCTGGGCATGCCTTCTACTGTTTCTTGGATGGGTATTCTAGGTACAACCAAATCTTGATTGCTCCAGAAGATCAGGAGAAGACCACATTCATTTGTTCATATGGCACTTTTGCCTTCTCTAGGATGCCTTTTGGGTTGTGTAATGCACCGGCTACATTTCAGCGGTGTATGATGGCCATTTTCACCAATATGGTGGAAGACATTTTGGAGGTGTTCATGGATGACCTTAGTGTTGTGGGGGATTCATTTGATGGGTGCTTGAAGAATCTTGATAGAGTTTTGGCTCGTTGTGAAGAAACCAATCTTGCCCTCAATTGGGAGAAATGCCACTTTATGGTGGAATAAGGAATTGTTCTTGGGCATAAGATTTCGAAACATGGCATTGAGGTGGATAAATCAAAGATCGAAGTGATTTCAAGGCTCCCTCCCCCTACATCTGTCAAGGGAGTTAGAAGTTTTCTTGGGCATGCGGGGTTGTACTGGAGATTTATCAAAGACTTTTCGAAAGTAGTGAATCCATTGTGCAAGTTGTTGGAAAAAGATGCTAAGTTCGTGTTTGATGAAAAATGTATGCAAGCCTTTGAACTTCTCAAGCATAAGTTGACTACCACTCCTATCATTACCACGCCTAATTGGAGCTTACCCTTTGAGCTCATGTGTGATGCGAGCGATGTTGCGGTTGGGGTGGTTTTGTGTCAAAGAGTGAACAAAATATTTTATCCGGTGTACTATGCGAGTAAGACAATGAATGATGGTCAAATGAACTACACGATAACCGAGAAAGAACTTTTGGCTATTGTGTTCGCAATGGAAAATTTTCGGCCGTATCTTATGGGTGCTAAGGTTATTATTCATACTGACCATGCCGCACTCCGGTACTTGATGACAAAGAAGGATTCCAAAGCTAGATTGATGCGATGGGTCTTGTTGCTTCAAGAGTTTGATTTGGAGATTGTGGACCGGAAGGGTAGTGATAACCAAGTGGTGGACCACTTGTCCCGCTTGGAGGAGGAAGGAAGGCCTCGTGACGGCCTAGAGATCAATGATTCATTTCCCGACGAACAATTTCTTTCGGTGTCGATGAATGATATGCCATAGTTTGACAATGTTTCTAATTTCCTTGTGACTGGTATAATCCTTTGTGAGCTCTCTTCTAACCAAAGGAAGAAGCTTAAGCGGGATAGTTTGGATTTCTATTGGGATGAGCCGTACTTGTTCAATATTTGCACGGATGGGGTGATCCGAAGGTGTGTCTCGGAGGAAGAGCAATTGAGTATCTTGGAGGCTTGTCATTCCTCTCCCTATGGTGGCCATCATGGCGGGGCGAGGACGGTTTCCAAAGTTCTTAGTTGTGGGTTTTATTGGCCAACTTTGTACAAAGATGCAAGTGAACTTGTGAAGAGGTGTGATGAATGTCAAAGAGTGGGTGGAATTTCGAAGAAAGATGAGATGCCTCTCAATACCATCCTTGAGGTTGATATTTTTGATGTGTGGGGCATTGATTTCATGGGCCCATTTGTTAGCTCTTGTGGGAACACTTACATTCTTGTGGCGGTTGACTACGTTTCAAAGTGGGTTGAAGCTGTGGCTTTGCCCAACAATGAGGCCTAGAGTGTTGTTGCATTTCTCAAGAAAAGCATTTTTACAAGGTTTGGTACTCCGCGTGCAATCATAAGTGATGTGGGGGTCTTATTTTTACAATAGAGCTTTCGACACTTTGCTTTCAAAGTATGGTGTCAATCACAAAGTTTCTACTCCCTATCATCCTCAAGCAAGTGGTCAAGTTGAAGTCTTCAACAGGGAAATCAAAAGCATATTGTCAAAAACGGTCAATACAAATAGGATCGATTGGTCAAAGAAGTTGGATGACTCTCTATGGGCTTATAGGACTGCTTACAAAACTCCGATTAGTATGTCTCCATATCGGTTGGTATTTGGGAAAGCTTGCCATCTACCGGTCGAGTTAGAGCACAAGTCCATGTGGGCTTTGAGGAAGTTAAATCTTAAGTGGGATGTTGCAGCCAATCTTCGTGTGGAGCAGCTTAATGAACTTGATAAATTCTGATTCCATGCCTACTCGTTCATTTTTATACAAGGACAAGATGAAGTACCTTCATGATAAATATGCTCGTGGAAAGGAGTTCAAAGTACGCGATTTGGTTCTCTTTTTCAACTCTCGGTTACGTCTGTTTCCTGGAAAGATCAAGTCAAAATGGAGTGGACCTTTTGAAGTGATGTGTGTAACCCCGTTTGGTGCTCTTGATTTAAAGAACAAAAATGGTGAAGTTTTTAGAGTGAATGGGCATAGGGTCAAGCACTACTTGGGAAAAATTGATAACAGCCACGTGGTGGCCCTTCTTCATTTCAAATGATGTGATGGTAACATACGTCGTGCCGCGACGTTAAATCAGGCGCTTCTTGGGAGGCAACCCATTTGTTTTTCTTCTTGTTTTTATTTGATTTTCATTATAGTGTAGGATTGATTTTTGGGCTAACTAGTTGTGCGATGTTACAGGATTGTGTGGATGCAGTGCAGGACATAGTGGAAAAATAAGTGTTCAGGTCTTTGAAGTTGTGATACGGCCACACTACATTTAGTGCGGACAGTACTGGTGAAGGAGGAAATGTCCAACTCTCTGAAGATTGCCACCGTAGCCGCAGTACATTTTGTGCGGTCCGCGGTGGACCACTGCGGCCGCATGTCATTTTGTGCGGACCGCATTGGGTTGCCTGTGTAAAACTTGAAAAGGCTATGTAGTGCATACCGCGGTCTATTTTGTGCGGTTCGCACTGGGGTAGGTAAGCTGGGCTGCAGGACTTTTTCTATAAATAGTACCTGAGGCCCAGCATTTACACTTTTCGAACCTTTGATTCTCTAAACCCTTAAATCACTGTTCATCAACCCCTTTTGCTTGTAATTAATTGTTCGGAACTAATTGTCATCTTTTCATCTCACATTTGGTAAATCTACTTCTTTTTAATTGCTTTAATTTCGTTATTTTCTTTTCCTTTTTTGTTTTACTTGTCTATTACTCTTTTATTCCTTTAGTTTCTTCCATTGGCTAGGTTAGGATAGTTAATCTTTTGATTAGAATAGACTTAGATAGTTAAATACACTGGGCAAACATGTAGGGACACTACTTAGGTGAAAAGTTAAGCTTAGAATCAAATTATTATGAACCCTAACTTAGTGCCACAGCTGGGCACTCAATGCGGACCGCGGTCAATTCTGTGCGGTCCGCGGTGCTTGTGTGCAGTCTACAGTATAATTTTGTGTGGACCGCATTGATGAAAGTCCTGAAAGCTGAACTTTGGGGACTTTGGCCGCACTACATTTTGTGTGGACCACAGTAGTCCTTGTACGGTCGCACTACCTTTTGTGCGGTCCGCACTTTCTGGATACACAGAGTGGGTAATCTGAACCCCACCTCTGTGCGGATCGCATGGCCATTATGTACATTCCACAATGACCCCTGTGCGACCGTACACTATTTTGTGCGGTCTGCACTACATGATTTCTGCAATAGTCTGCAACACTGCTTTCAACTGTCTACTAATACTAACAAACTCATTTGATTTTGTTTGAAGACTATGGTGAAACAACGAGGTAAAATCTCTAAACAACCAGGTAGAGGAGAATCCTCCCGGGGAGGGAAACAGAAAATGGTAAGATTGACTGTTCAAGCCCGGCAAAACATAAAAAAACATGAGGAAGATGATTAAAGTTGTTGATAGGTCCATTGACATATATAGGAGTGAGTACGAGCCCTCCCGGGAGATGTCTTCAGACTCAATCCCAGAATACATCCCTGACTGGCCGGAGTGAAACATACTAAGAGACACTCCTCCCACTTCCCCCACTGCCCAAGTGTCAGTAAATGTGTCTTCTGCGTCGTCTGAGGGCTTAGCTGAAGGTGGTGGGGATGACTACTCCACCTCTCCCACAACTTCATTATCTGGAAAGGGTGTAGTAGGTGATGAGAAGGAAGTAGGAGAATAAGAAGTAGTTGGAGAAGGGGGTGAACCTCAGATGGGGGGTATTGCTAGAACTAGGAAACCGGAGGTGTGACAAGACCAGTTTGTTAGTGAGGTAGCGTATCACAAATTCAGGGAATGGTGGCTGGTGAGGAAATTAATCCCCGGGCGGAGTTTTGTTGATAGAGATCTACTGCCTCACAACCCCAATGTGAGGAAGCAATTTAGGGAGAGAATTAACTTGGAGTACTTTCTGGGTGAATGTGTAGATGCCAACGAGCAATTAGTCAAGGAATTCTACACCAATGTTGCCCACATCAAAAAGGGCACAAAAGCAACCAAGGTGCAAAATTAAAAGGTGCTGATTGATGGAAAAACAATAAATGACTACCTTGGCTTTGATGCAGAGGATGAGTCACTATTAATGGCAAAGATGGAAATGGGCGAGGAAGTCCGTCCCTAGCTGGCACAGTATCTAGCAATCACAGGTACCACCCCCTACTAGTTGACTGCGGGCATCAAGATTCTGAGACATAGTTTGAACTTCGAGGCAAGGGACTGGGAAACATTTGTATGTAGCATGTTGGACCCCACGACTCATGACAACTCCCTCCCTCTTCAACGGGCAGTTTTGGTGGCTTCGATCATGGCGGGGTACCCAATTAATGTGGGAAATGTTATGTCTAGGATAATCACAATAGTGGGCAGTGAGCATGACAGAAACTACCATTTCCCCAGTTTTCTGACTATGTACTTCCGAGACCTAAAAGTTGAAAAGAGGTCATTCGACATCAAGGTCAAAGTGAAGGCCCCATTTTCTTGGTACAGCATGCGGGGGGATGATAACCCCAAGAGCAAGAACTTCAAGGGAACAGCTACTGCTCTAACTAGTCAGTCTGAAGAGCCATTTGTGGTAGTGGCTCCTGCTCAGCCTGCCTCCACCTGCACTGATATCCCTCCTGAACCATCCACCTTAGCAGACCCAGAGATCTCTTCTTCCCGTGCCTGTCCAGCGACTGCCCATCGACTGAGCCATGCTCTTCTCAGTATCAACAACTGGATGCAGACTGCGTCATCCAAGTTGTCTACACTCACTACCACAGTAGAGGCTTAGTTGGCACCTCCACCTCCACAGGTCCCCCATTTCATAGAGGATGCTCTCAAGGAGATTTTAGATCCTCGACACTCAAAAGGTGCTCACA
Source organism: Nicotiana sylvestris (assembly GCF_000393655.2). NCBI lineage: Eukaryota > Viridiplantae > Streptophyta > Magnoliopsida > Solanales > Solanaceae > Nicotiana > Nicotiana sylvestris. Next base: position 18,849,054 of record NC_091067.1, on the reverse strand, counting down.
GATGCAGTTGCTTCACACAGCCAGGCTCTCAAGGAGTTTGCTAAGGAGCACAAGAAGTTGAGGAAGACACGGGCTTCCAAGGAGTCCGTAAAGGCGCTGAGGGTTGATGTTGATAGAATGAAGGCAGATCATCTGCCTTTGGACTTATTGCTACAGAACCTAGTACCATCAGCTCATCCCCAACCCGAGTAGTCCCAAAGTCCTCCCAAGAGGAAGATAATGATCCCCAGAGCGGACGATGCAGTCATCCAGTTGGCAGACCCACTGGAGGCCTCATCCAGTTAGCTACAGGATGCACCTCAAGAGCCTATCCAGGCCCAAGTCCCAGCAGCATAACAGCAGGCCACAGGGAACCAGTCTGAGGTTCCCGAGCACAGTGAGGACCCGGGGACCACTCAGGAGCCCATCCAGACAGACAGTCCATAGGGAGTCCCTATATCCTTTTTCCCTTTCTCTTTTTGGTGCTTTATTTAGTTTAGTTGGCATTGAGGACAATGCCAGCTTTCATTTGAGGGAGTATGCCCTACTTTTATGGATTCATTAGGATGATTGTATATATATTCAATACTTTTTATGCTTTTTTTATCTTTTCATCTTTGGGTTGTATATAATTTTAACATTTCATTACATTTATCGCACTTTTATTTTACTTTGGGTCTGTATATAAAGTTATGCTACATTGTATATATTCATCTCATCTATTATATATTCGACAAATCCCCTCTTGTATATGTTCATTTTACTTTTCGCAACTTTTCGTTCTTAGCTTCTTATTTATGATTCGTAGATACTTGTTTTGAAAGTTTGCAATAAGCCTTTGGTTTTCTTAATGCCACGGTTCTTTCCAAAAGTGGAGTTTTGTGTGAACCGGGTGGCTCTTTCCAATGATGGATGGCATGACAACCTTCTTAAGGGTTTGAGTCCGTTTTTCTTTTTGTTGTTAGTAGTTAGTAGTTAAGGGTGCCTCAATCAAATCTTCACTTGGCCTAGCACATTTGCCTTTGATCTTATGGTCAAAAACAAATTATTGTGTTTAGGATGGTGAAAGTCGTGACCTTGAGACTCTTTTGTTGACAGATAATCATCAAGTGATTTTTCGGGACCAGTGTGTGCTCAAATATTATCTAAGGTCATTGTGGGCCCCGACTATATGTCTTTAGCGACCTCATAGCTTGTGTGGTGAGTAATTGCATTACAAGTCCAAGTCTCGAGCCATTGGTATAGAACTTGCCCTGAATGTTTGTTGAGGCAAAATCCTAAGTGAATTTTGACTTGAGACATGATTATAGGCGCTCCTTGGTCAAAATGATAGCTTGAACACTTCCATAACCTAACAATTATAAGATCCCTAGTCAACCCTTTTCTGCCTTAGACCTTTTCCCTTCAAGACCCATAATACAAGCCTATACTCATTCTAAAAGATACTCTTTCTTGGCACCCGATCTTTCCTTTAGCACATGGCAAAAGCATAAGTTTGGGGGGAGAGACGAGGATTGCAACAAAGTGGTAAAAAGGCACAAAAATGAAGAAAAGAAAAGGCAATGAAAAAGAAAGAAAAGCAAAAAGATAAAAAGAATGTTCAATGTGAAAAAGAATAAAAAGGCACTCAAGAAAAGCAATGAATGAAAGGTGTGGAAAGTTGAAGAAAAGGAGAAAAGGTTTGAAATGTATAAGAAAGAGTGACAGTGTGTCTCTCTAACCCCTTAGAAAGAAGTGAAATGACTCAAAGAGTCAAGTGAATGTGTGCCAAATGAAACAAAAGAAGTGCTTAAGGGAAGATGGAACCTACTTAGACCAAACATCTCCTACCCTAAACCAAAAGCCTTCACAATGTCTCCACAAAAGCCCTATATGATCTTGAGTTGAATGAAGCTTACATTAGTGGTGACTCACATAAGGGGCAAGCATATGGTACTTAGAGCCGGACTTGTGACTTTTTCTTGAGAGAGATGAGTGGATTTCCAATAACCTCGTTCTGAGTGTCACTATTCTAAAGGTGAGGTTTGCTGAGGGTGTGTGAGTTTGGGTTCCACAATGACCAAAGTAATAGAAAAAGTTCTTTGATGTGTTGAGTCAATTCTTGATGCTCTTGTGTCACAATTAATCCATGGAGTTTCAAAGAGTAAAAGTTGTTAATGATTCATTTGTATTGAGGGAAATTGTTAGTCCCAATTGATGCTAGATGAGGTTACTTTAGGATAGCTGAAATTTTCTTGGATGTTCTCTTAAAGGGTGGGTCTTATTTTGTTTGCTTGAGGACAAGCAAAAGCTTAAGTTTGGGGGAGTTGATAACTAGAGATTTTGATGCATTTTATACTCCTTCTTGCTTATATTTTGATTAGAAATTCAAACAAAATAGTCCTAAAAGGCTCACAAGTTGTGCTTGATTGTAGGTTTGATCAACAAAATGACAAGATATCAAAGATTAGCTCAAAAGGAGTGAAACTGGCACAAGTACCAAGACAAGACAAAGCCTAGGCAAAAACAGGTCGAATGCGGCCGCACACCATTCTGTGCGGTCCGCACAAGGAGGTTCAGAGAGGTGGCATTCAGGCAAAAAGGGCAATACGGCCGCACTAGATTTTGTGCGGTCCACACTAGGATCAATGCGACCACACTCGATTTAGTGCGGTCTGCAGTAAGAAGGATCAGAGAGTGCCAACTTTTGAGTTTCAAGCCAATGCGGTCCGCACTCCATTTCATACGGGCCGCACTAGAAGTCGTCGCAGCCGCAGTCCATTCTCTGTGGTCCATAGTGCCTGAGTTCAGAAAGATGGGTTTTCAAGTGCAGAGCCTTAGTGCGGCCGCACACCATTTTGTGCGGTCCGCACTAGCCCCGCAGGGGTATTTTTGTCCATATTTTTTAGCTTAGTATAAATAGCTTCTTTTCCCATTTTTAGGGTATCAGATAGTTTTTAGTTGTAGTTGCGCTCGTGGGTTCGAAGTCTTTAGCTATTTTGGGCAATTTTATCTACATTTCAACATTGAATCTTATTGTTTATCTTAGTAATTAATTAATATGAGTTGTTCTTCATCTATTTCTTGCTTTTCTTCTTCAATTATGAGTAGCTAAACCCATAAGCTAGAGTTGTGACTCAACGCTAGTGTGGGTAATTGATGGGTCTTATGTTTTAGGGCTAGATTGACTATGGGTGTTTGATATTTGGGCTAATTTCATGTTTAATTGCTGAATTAGTGGTTGCAAACACTAGTTTGTGTTTAGTTGACTTGAGCTCTTCTTGAGAAAGAGAGCTTGAGTCTCTGAAATTGGTCCAACAAGGAATTGGGGCGTACTCAAGAGATTAATAGCTCCAATTAAAGGGTTAAACCTCGAGAGAGTAATACCCGACTTAAACCTTGATTGTTTGCGCAAATTTGCATACCCATTTGGTCTAGAGAAAGTCAACTCAGGCAATATCACTCGAACCACCGAGAAGTGTAGAGTGGATAAAATCGTGCAACGGTTATATAATACTCCCCAAATATGTCAATCATGCCTTAGACTCAAGTATCCGTCAATTGGCCACTTAGGCGAAAGTCACTACCCTAGTGCCTTTTAAACCATTTGAACAACCCGCTTTAGTTTAACTTTTAGTTTAATCTAGTTCCATTTACCATTGTAGTTTGATAAAAGCATAAGTAAAAAAAATCCCAAAAATGTATAGAAGTGTAATTTGGAAAACATACGCAACTCTAAACTAGATAGATACCCGACTCCAAATTCTAGCTATCTGTGGAAATCGATCCCGACCCTAAATCGGGTAAAAGCTCTTCGACCCTCTCTTGCTATTTAATAGTAGTGCAGAGTAGGCTTCGATCATGTACAACCACTTATACCTTTGTGAACTCGTAGCCTTCCTCGCGAACGCGAATGCTTAAATTTCCAACGCAAAGAGTAAAATACCTTCAACAGCTGAAACCAAATTCTGTAATTTTCTTCAACTTAAAATGATCTGTTCAACCCTTCGAAACTCACCCGAGGCCCCCGGGACCTCAACCAAAGGAACAAAAATATCCCAAAACCTTATTCAAACTTGTACCAATCTTCAAAACACCTCAAACAACATCAAATCAACCAAAACACATCGGATTCAAGCCTAAGTTTCCAAAATCTTCCGCATTCTGCTTTTGATAAAAAAACCCAACCAAACCACGTCCAAATGACCTGAAATTTTGCACACACATCCCAAATGACACAATGGAACTATTGCAACTCTCAAAATTTCATTCTGACCCCTATATCAAAATCTCGCCTTCCAACCGAAAATTGCCAAAATATCAACTTCGCCAATTCAAGCCTAAATCTACTCTGAACCTCCAAAACTCATTCTGATCGCGCTCCTAAGTCCCAAATCACCTCCCGAAGCTAATCGAACCATCGGTACTCACATACGAGCCCTCTAACACATAAGTCAATATCCTATTGACTTTTCAAACTTAAGCTGCCTCATAAGAGACTAAGTGTCTCAAACCTTACCAAAATCATTCTGGATTCGATCCGACCAACCTAATACCACATAACATGGATAAACAAAGCATAAAGAAGCATAAATGGGTATAACGGAGCGGTAACTCATGAGACGACTGGTCGAGTCGTCACAACAACAATTGGACATGTAACATATTTGCACGAAGTCATAGAGGAACTCATAATCAAGAAGTATCAAAACAATAAGGAAGGCAATCACTTCAATTAAGGCAATTAAGGCAATTAAATGTCAAGTAACGCATAAGAATTAGAGGAAAGCTAACAACATCATATGGAGTATATATAGGCAATTTAAGCAATTAGAAAACTCAATCATAACGGGATACTTTCCACATAATGAACATAAGGACCTAAGAACCCTAGAGGCAAATTTCCCACAAATAAGTCCGAGCACACACTCATCACCTCGCATGCACGAACTACAATTAGCATAGAAGACTAAATCCTAAGGGAAGTCCCCCACACAAGTTTAGGCAAGATACTTACCACAATCCGGCCAATTCAATACTCAATTTAGCTTTTCCTTTACCAATTCATCAACGCTCGGCTCAATCTATCCAAAAACAACTTGAATACATCAAATAATGAAAGAGAAAACAATTCAATTGACAAAACTATGATTCTTATACAATTTGAAAAAAGTCAACTCCCCAGGCCCGCACCTCGGAACCCGACAAAATTTTCAAAAACCGAACACTCATTCTGCTACGAGTTCACCCATATAAAAATTATCTAATTCCAATATCATTTGGTCATTCAAATCATCATTTTACATTTTTGAAAGATTTCATAATTTTTTCCCCAAATTTTCCATTAGATTCTCATGAATTTGATGTTAAATCTAAGTTATAATCATAAAATATAGTCGGAAATTGATTAGAGACACTTACCCAATGATTTGGAGAAGTTTGGGTCTTTGGAAAATCGCCTATGGAGGTTTAGGGTTTGAGAAAATTGAAAAATGTGTGACAATCCCGTCAAAAATCTCACTTAACAGGCCTCAGATATCGCATTTGAGACCCAGGGTTCGCAATTGCGAACCCGTGCAATTTGTGAACAAGGCACGTCTGGCAGAAGTCGCATTTGCGACAAAAAGTTTGCATTTGCGATCCAGGCATCGCAATTGTGATGAAAAAGTTCGCATTTGTGACCACACCAGAAACCAGCAATTTTTTCCGACACGAGAATGAGCATAACTTCCTCATACGATGTCCAAATTCGATGATTCTTTTTCCTATGGATCCGTAATTTCTATACGGATCTAATGGTTCAATAAAAACTGAATTTGGATCTTATTTGCTCAATGGGGTATCATTGTTTCTTGAAGAAACGACACTAAAGTATCCAAATACAAGCGCAACATAGCCTAAACCTATCTGAAACTCACCCAAGCGCTCGGGGCTCCAAACCAAACATGCATACAAGTCTAAAAACATCATACGGACTTGCTCGTGCGAACAAATCATCAAAATAACATCAAAAAGTATAAATTTAACCTCAAAACTCATGATTTTCTAACTTTTCAACCGGACGTCCAAATCACGTCAAATCAATTTCGACTCTCACCAAATTTCACAAATAGGACTTAAATATCATAACAAAATTATACCAGGCTACGGAACCAGAATAGAGGCCCGATACAAACGATTTCAAACATAAACTCATTTCTTTATTTCCTTTAAAAACCAGCACAACAATTTTCTTCAAAAATTATTTTCTAAGGCTAAGGACCTCGGAATTCAATTTCGGACATACACCCAAGTCCCATATTTTACCGCGGACCTCCCGAGATCATCGGACCACAAATTTGGGTCCGTTTACCAAAAATGTTGACCAAAGTCAACTAAAACCCAAATTTTAACTCTAGAAATTACTATATTTTTCATATTTTTACATAAAAGCTTTCCGGTTTCACGTCCGGACTGTGCACGCAAGTTGATACACATAATATGAAGCTACTCGTAACCTCAAACTGCCGAACCGGACGCAATTTCTCAAATGACCAGTTGGATCATTACAACCTACGACAACTGCACGCTCAACTCCAGGCCGCATATGCGTTCCCCCCTTCCCCCCCTCGCACCTGCAAGATCACACCTGAAATCACAACTCCGCAGGTGTGATTGCACCAAACCTGGTGCTTCAACATTCCTTCAAACTCCAAATTCGATTTGTTAACTGTCCAACAAGTCGTAAAACATGATACGAACTTAGTCGAGCCTTTAAATCACATCAAACATCGCTAAAACCACAAATCGTGCATCGATTCAAGCCTAATGAACTTTTGAACTTCTAACTTCTACATTCGATGTTGAAACCTACCAAATCACGTTCGATTGACCTCAAATTTTTCACACAAGTCACAAATGACACAATGGACCTATTCCAACTCCTAAATTCCCAATCCAAGCCTGGTAACCACAAAGTCCACTCTCTGTCAAACTTCTAAATTTCCAACTTTTGCAATTTCAAGCCTAAATCAACCACGAACCTCCAAATCACTATCCAGACATGCTCCTAAGTCCAAAATCACCCAATGGAGATAACAGAACCATCAAAACTCCATTCTGTAGTCGTTTACATATAAGTCAACATCCAGTTATCCTTTTCGACTTAAGTTTCCAACCTTAAGACTAAGTGTCTCAACTCATTCCGAAACCTCTCCGGACCCGAACAAACTAACCCAACAAGTCAAGTAATAATAATTAAGCATAGAATTAGCAGTAAATGGGGGAACAAGGCTACAACTCTCACAACGACCGGTCGGGTCGTTATATCTTCCCCCTCTTAAACAAACATATGTCCTCCAATGAGTCTAGAAACGTACCTGGAGTCTAAAATAGACATGGTTATCTGCTCCGCATCTACCGTTTGATCTCCCAAGTAGCCTCTCCACTGCACCTTCACTGAAGCTATGTCCTTGGACCTCATCTTTCGATCTTGCCGACCCAAAATGGCCACCCGTTCTACATCATAAATCAAATCACCATCCAACTGAACCGTGCTGAAATCAAAAACATGAGATGGATCGCCGACATACTTCTAGAGCATGGAAACATGAAATACTGGATGCACACTCGACATTCTAGGCGACAAGGCAAGCTTGTAAGCCACCTCTCCAATGTTCTAAAGCACCTCAAACGGCCCAATATACCCCTCATAACACCCTTCAGGGGTGAAACCTTAAACAGTACCTTCTCCTCAACCATGTAAGCAACATCACGAACCTTCCTATTGGTGTAACTCTTCTATCTAGACTGCATCGTGCGAAGCCGAACCTCAATCAATTTAACCTTATCCAAAGCATCCTAAAGCAAGTCAATAGCCTAGCCTCCCCCTGATCAAACCAACCCACTGTAGATCGACAATGTCTCTTATACAAAGCCCCATATGGAGCTATCTAAATGTTTGAGTGGTAGTTGTTGTCGTAGTCAAAGATTAGGAGCTTCAGAAACTAATCCCAAGAACCCCCAAAATCTATGACACAAGCACATAGCATATCCTCTAATATTTGAATAGTACGCTCGGATTTTTCGTCCGTCTTAGGATGAAATGTTGTGCTCAACTCAACCTGGGTGCCCAAATCATACTGCACGGCTCTCCAAAACTACAATGTAAACTGCGTGCCCTGATTTGAAATGATAGACACCAGCACACAGTGAAGGCGAACAATCTCGCGGATGTAAATCTCATCCAACCGCTCTTAAGAATAGGTAGTTCCAATTGGAATAAAGTGCACAGACTTGGTCAACCGATCCACAATTCAACCTTTCTCGAAGTCTATAGGAGCCCAACTATAAAATCTATGGCGATACACTCCAACCTCCATTTCAGAATCTCAAGCCTCTAAAGCAATCCACCTGGTCTCTGATGCTCATACTTTACCTACTCACAGTTTAGGCAACGAGATACAAACCCCACTATATCATTCTTCATTCTCCTCCATCAATAATGCTACCTCAAGTCTTGGTACATCTTCGCGGCACCCGGATGAATGGAATACCGTGAGATGTGGGGATCCTGAAGAATCAACTCACGTAGCCCATCAGCGTTGGGCACATAGATCTGACCCTGCATCCTCAACACCCCATCATCACCAATAGTAACATCCCTAGCATCACCGTGCTAAATCGTGTCCTTAAGGATAAGCAAATGGGGATTATCATATTGGCGCTCTCTAATGCGATCAAATAAGAAAGACCGAGAAACCACACAAGCTAGAACCTGGCTGGGTTTCAAAACATCTAACCTCACGAACTGGTTAGCCAAGGCCTGAACATTAACTGTAAGAGGTCTCTCACCAATAGGAATGAATGCAAGGCTACATATACTCATCGCATTTCTACTCAAGGCATTGGCCACCATATTGGCCTTCCCAAAATGATACAGAATAGTAATATCACAGTCCTTCAATAGCTCCAACCATCTCCGTTGCCTCAAATTTAGATCATTTTACTTGAACAAGTGATGGAGGCTTCGATGATCTGTAAATACCTCACGAGAAAAATCACAGAGATAGTGCCTCCAAATCTTGATTGCATAAATGATGGTAGCCAATAATAAGTGAGGATTTTGACTATTATTTTCTCTCTTTTTATTTGTGTTTTGGGCTTTAAATGAGTAAAGGTATCCCCGAAAACTAACATAATATACTTGCTTACAAGGATTGTTCATAATGAGCCAAAGTGGCCATGATCAACTCATAAAGGAGTCAAAACTTGAAGAAAGACCAAGGCTGGACCAAGACTGTAGAACACAGACCACGATAGAAAAGTGCGGTCGCAAAAGTATCACAGCGGACGCGGTCATGAATTCGTGGACCGCAAAAGGGAGAATCAGAGAGGTGGATTTTGGGCAGTCATGGGTGCGGAACGCGTTGGAAATTGGCGGCTACGAATATACTACCGCGGCCACTATTGGTATTTCACTGTCCGTGTTTGCCTAGATTCAGAAAGCTCACTAAAAGGGTCAAAAATGTTAAGTGCAAACCGCATCACAAGTATACGGCCTCGGAAGGCTCTCACAAGGACGCGGTAAAAATTACGCGCTCCGCGAAACAAGTTCCATTCAGTCTCAGATATGAAGAAACGCAGACCGCGCTCAATATTACGCAGCCGCGAAAGCAAGAGTGCAGCCACGGTGAATTACGCGGCCGCAAAACTTCCGCAATGGAATTTTTGTCTGAAAATTTTAGCCTAGTATAAATAGACCTTTTCACATTTTTAGGTTATGTTATGTTTTGCTGAGTACGTGAGATGGCTAATTTTACCTGTTTGGGCAATTTTGTACAAGATTTACCTTATAATTTTAGTTTTTCATCTTTTAATATAGCATTATGAATTTTATCTTCTCTTTATCTTTGATTTCTGCTATTTTCATAAGTAGTTAAATCCATAGCTAGGGTTGTGACCCAACCCTAGTGTGGGTATTTGATGGGTCTTGGATTTTAGGGCTTGAATGTGTATGGGTTAGTGACTTTTAGACTAGTTCTTGCTAGAACTATTGAATTAGTGGTTGAAAACACTTATTTATGCCTATATGACTTGGTCTCTACTTGAGAAAGAGGGACTAAGTCTACGAAAACTAGGCTAACAAGGAATTAGGGTGACTCAGGAAATTGATAGCCCCAATTAAAGGGTTAAACCTAGAGATAGTAATACCCGACTTGAGCTTAAATCACTTGAATTGTATGAATACCCATTTGGAATTGAGAAAGCCAAATTGGGTAAAATCACTCAAACTACCAAGAGGTATAGAGTGAGTACCCAAGTGTGATAGCTAGATTGCGACCCCAATTAATCATATGATTGCCCTAGATTCTTGCTACCCATTAGATATCCACCTAGGTGGAAGTCATTACCCTAGTACCTATAAATCTTTGAAAACAACCAACAAAAATATTGTACTTAGTTTTAACTATTGCATACTACAAAATAAAAGTAGAAGTAGAAAACAAAACAACCATTTGTGGAAGTACAATTAAGAGCAAAACCCGCATCTCTACTCAGATATAAACCTAACTCCAAACCGATTAACTCCCTATGGATTCGATCACGACCTTTGTTGGGTAAAACTACATCGACCATCCTTGCTACTCTATAGTAGTGCAGGTTTGGAACCGATCAGCCAACTCCAAATCATGAACAGGGTAGTTCTTCTCATGGGGATGCAACTGACGCAAAGCATAAACAATTACCCTACCACCTGCATCAAGACACGCCGATTACCAATCCGAGAAGTATCATAATACAATGTATAAGAGCCTAAAGCTGAAGGGAAAACTAGAACTGGAGTTGTGGTTAAGGTAGTCTTGAGCTTTTGAAAGCTCTCCTCACACTCATCCGACCACCTAAAAGGAGCACCCTTCTAGGTCAATTTGGTCAAAGGCAATGCAATAGACGATAAACCCTCCACGAAGCAACGATAACAATCGGCCAAGCCAAGAAAGCTCTGAATCTCTATGGGTGAGGATTTGGGCCAACTCTGAACCGCCCCTATCTTCTTTGAATCCACCTTAATCCCCTCGCTGGAGACCACGTGCCCCAAGAACGCCACCGAACTAAGCTAAAACTCACACTTGGAGAACTTGGCATAAAAATTCTCCTCCCTCAGCTACTACAACACAATCCTCAAATGTTGGGACTGCTCCTCCTAGCTACGAGAGTACACCAGGATATCGTCAATGAATACTATGACAAACGAGTCGAGATAAGGCTGAAATACAATGTTCATCAGATGCATGAATGTTACTGGGGCATTGGTCAGCCCAAAAGATATCACAAGAAACTCATAATAACCATAACGGGTCCTGAATGTTGTCTTTAGAATATCCGAGTCCTGAATCTTCAGCTGGTGATACCTAGACCTCAAATCAATCTTAGAGAACACCCTCTCTCCCAGAAGCAGATCAAATAGATCATCAGTGCGTGGAAAAGGATACTTGTTCTTGATTGTAACTTTGTTCAACTGCCTATAGTCGATGCACATTCGCATAGTACCATCCTTCTTCTTCACAAACAGAACCGGTGCACCCCAGGGAGACACACTAGGCATAATAAACCCCTTATCAAGAAGTTCCTGAAGTTGCTCTTTCAATTCCTTCAACACAGATGGTGTCATACGATACGGAGGAATAGAAATGGGCTGAGTGCCCGGCACCAAGTCAATATCCTTGTCAAGTGGAATGCCTAGCAGGTATATAGGAAACACATCCGGAAAATCTTGTACCACTGCAACAGAATCAATAGTAGGGGTATCGGCACCAACATCCCTCACAAAGTCCAAATATGATAGACATCCCTTCCCAACCATCCGTTGGGCCTTCAAATAAGAAATCCCCTGCTAGGAACATAACCTAGATAACCTCTCCACTCGATCTATGGAAACCCTAGCATCGCCAATGTCACGATCTTAGTATGATAATTCAGAATAGCATGACATGGAGACAACCAATCCATACCCAAGATCACGTCGAAAACGACAATACTAAGAAATAAGAGATCAACTCTAGTCGTTAATCCCTCAATATCCACAACATGTGATTGATATACAAGGTCTACAATAATAGTATCGCCCAACGGTGTAGACACATGAATAGATGAAACTAAGGGCTCACAAGGAATATCCAGATAATGAGCAAAATATGATGATACATATGAATAAGTGGAACCAGGGTCAAATAATACAGAAGCATCCATGTGGCATACTGAGACAATACATGTGAGTGTTTAAAGCAACGGCATCTCGCCTGGCAGGAATAGCATAGAATCGAGCTTGACTGCCACCTGATCAGCCTCTCTCTCTAGGGCGACCCCTAGATGCTTGAACCCCACCCCGAGCTGGCTGGGCAGGTGGTGAAGTAACTGGTGCTGAAGTCAAAGTCTGACCCCTCTATTAAAGTAGGCCTCCAAAGAGGCAGGGACACTACCTCCTGATACGACCAAGCTCCCCACACTCGTAGCAACCCTGATCCAAAAATGGTGATGGGGACTGGATCAGGCCCAAGGACCTCGAATACCCGCTAGAAAAACCCGATGCTAATGAACCTTGAACTAAAGGAGAACGAGATAAACTCTTAGGTGGAAGAGTACTGAGAGATAACTGACCCAGATGGGCACTATATGAACCATGGCTAGATGACACACCACAATAAACTAGACGAGTCATTTGAGAGGGCCTATAAGAACGACCCCTACTGTGGTGGAACTGCCCCCAGAAGGAACACCACCCGAACCACGAGTCCTCTTGGCCTCACTCTCCTCACGCTCCTGAGTACGGACCATCTCTACCTACCGAGAAATATCAACCACCTCAAATGTAGCACCGGATACCCTCTACCGGGTCATAGGCAATCAAAATTGATAGGTGAGGCCATCAATGAACCTCCTAATCCTCTCTCTCCCACTGGAAACCAACCAAACTGCATGACAAGCCAACTCTGAAAACCTCATATCATACTGGGTCATAGACATGCCATCCTGACGTAGTTGCTCAAACTGTCTGCATAGCTCCTCCTTGCGAGACTATGGCACGAACTTCTCCAAGAAGAGAACAGAGAAATCATGCCATATAAGTGGTGCTGAACCGATCGGCCTACACCTCTCATAAGCCTCCCACCATCTGAAGGCAGCCCCAGTAAACTGAAAAGCAGTGAATGAGACACCACTGGTCTCCATAATACCTATCATGCGAAGAATCTGTTGGAACCTATCCAAGAAGTCATGAGCATCCTTAGACTCAGCCTCAATGAATAATGGAGGCCGGAGTCTCCCAAATCGCTCTAGTCTCCTCTACTCGTCATCAGTCATAACAGGACTCACCTGGGCCTGAGAAACTGCAACTTGCTGGGATGGTAGTACCCCCGGTGTCTAAAGTTTCCACATCACCTGCTCTGTAGTATGGGTGGCAGGAGTCAGAGTACCTCCCCGGCCTGAGAAGTGGCTATTGCAGTCGGAACTGAGACTACTTGAGCAAGGCCAGTGCAAACAGTCAATATTTGGGCCAGAGCCTCCTGTAGGCCTGGAATCACAATAGGCACAGTTGGTGCCTGAGCTAGTTCAACTTGCTCAAACACATCTGGAACCTGCTCCTAAGGTAGGGCAACTAGTGGATCTGCAGGTGCTACTCTAGCTATTGTACGAGCTGCACCTCTACCCCTACTGTGACCCCAGCCTCTCGTGGCCCTAACTGGTGGTACTGATGGTTGTGTGTCCTGTCCATTAGCACATGTCCTCACCATCTATGAGAGAATAGAGTAACAAAATTTTAGTTCCCGGAATTAACAACTACGCATGACAAGAATACAAGATTGTGAAGTTTTCCTAAGGGTTCGGCAGCCTCTCGAAGATAAGTACAGACATGTTCATACCGATTCGCAAGACTCTACTAAACCTGCTCATGACTCGTGAGACTTATGTAACCTAAGCTCTGATACCAACTTGTCACAACCCAAAACTTGACCTGTCGTGATGGCGCCTATCATGATACTAGGCAAGCTGACATCTCACACATACTAATATTTTTAAAGCCCAAATATACAGAAAAAAGTGTAAATAAATAAGAATCTCGTTAAAACTAGATATAAACATCTAAACTTAGTATAAATATCTCCCAAAAGATCTGGGCATCACAGAGTACATAAGCATCTACATAATAACACGGTCTAACCAATGGAACACTGTTTAGGAAAGTAAAGCAATATAAACAAGACTAGAAGATAAAAGAGGAGAATCAAGGTCTGCGGATGCCAAGGTAGCTACCTCGATGATCTTCGAACTAATGAAATGCTAGGAATCAGCAACTATTGTGCCCGGAAACACCTGGATCTGCACATGAAGTGGAGGGTATAGCATGAGTACAACGAAATCAATAAGTAACAAGTCTAACATGTGGTCTGAAAGTAGTGATGAGCTCAAACAATACAGTAAAATATAGAGTTTAGTAATACGGAAAAGTAGACATGCTTCTAGGTTCAACAGTTAAATTTAGCACAGGTAAAATAGGCCAACTATGACTGATAAGAGGGGTATAACATCTCTATATCTACATGCCAAGGTGAATAATGTATGTGATACAACACAGTGAAATCTCAAGTACTACTCACACTCTCAGAGCACTCAATATGCCCGTCTCAATTCTTGCTCGCTACACTCAGTCACTCAGCACTGTACGAAACCTGTTGCTGCGTACAACACGATCCACATATAGCCATAAGGCCTATTGCAGAGTGCAACCCAATCCACATATATATAGTTGTAAGGCTTGTTGCGACATATATATATATATAGCCATAAGGCTCGTTACGGCGTGCAACCCGATCCACATATATATAGATATCACTTATAGTACCGCACTCAGGCCCAAACTCAGTCACCAATATCTCGGTCTCACCATACTCATGCTAAGCAGCGCTAATCATTGATACGATATGTGACAATATACATAACAGAGACTGAGATATAACACGAAATGATGAATCTAACTGAGTACATCAATTAAATATATAACATTACAGCAAAGAATGACAATTGTGGGTCCTAATAGTACCAGCATATAGCCTAAACATGATTCTTAGCATGAATCACAGCTCAAAAGCGCTAACACATAGAGTACAGCAAAAATGTTCAGATAAAATGGCTACGCAATTCTAGGGAAATGACTAAATCACAATTTCCATGGTGCATGCCGCACACCCGTCACCTAGCATGTGCGTCACCTCAACATCAAGTGCATAGCACATAATTCGGGGTTTCATACACTCAAAACCAAGTTTAGAAGTGTTGCATACCTCAAACTATGCAAATCCTTACTCCAGCAAGCCCTTGCCTCGGGAAACGACCTCTGAATGCCTCAAATCTAGCCATAAACAGTTCGATACAATCAACATGAGCTAAAGAAATCAATTCCATAAGAAAATACTAAGTTCTTAATCAAAAGTCAAAAAGTCAACTCAAAAGTCGGCCCCGGGCCCACGTCTCGAAATCCGATAAAAACACAAAATCCAGAAGCCATTCAACCATGAGTCCAGCCATACCAAATTTACCAAAATCCAACACCAAATTGACACCCAAATTCCCAATTTAAAATCTCTAAATCCCTAGCCTCAAACTCCCAAAATTACACCTCAAAACCATCCAATCTAATTGGGAAATTCAATGAGGAAACATAATTATTGAATAAATTTAACCACAAGTGACTTACCTCAAGAATGCCTCCGAAATTCCTCTCAAAAATCGCCTAATCTCGAGCTTGGAGAGTCCAAAATGAAGGAAATCACGAAACCCTCGAACTTAATACTCTACCCAGCATTTTCGCACCTACAACTCATTTAGTCGCACCTGCGGTCTCACAGGTGCGAGAAGTCTTTTGCTTCTACGATTTGCCCAAGGCACTACTGCCTCTGCTTCTACGACTACACATGCGTAGGTGCGAGTTCGCACATGAGGAAAGCCTTCTGCATCCGCGTTCTGCAGCAATCTACTCAAATGCCGCTTTACATTCCACTCGTCGCATATGCGGCCTCGCAGGTGCGGGAATTCCTTCGCACCTATGGCCACAGCACGCTCAACTCCAGGCTGCATGTGTGTTTCCCCCAGCTCACACCTGCGATCACAACTCTACAGGTGTGATATCACCAAACCTGGTGCTCCAACATTCCTTCAAACTCCAAATTCCATCTGTTAACCATCGGAAACCAACACGAGGTCCTCGGTACCTCAATCAATTATACTAACAAGTCCTAAAACATGATAAAAACTTAGTTGAGCCTTCAAATCACATCAAACATTGCTAAAACTACAAATCGCGCATTGATTCAAGCCTAATGAACTTTTAAACTTCTAACTTCTACATTCGATGCTGAAACCTACCAAATCACATCCTATTGACCTCAAATTTTGCACACAAGTCACAAATGACACAACGGACCTACTCCAACTCTCAAAATCCAAATCCACGCCCAGGTAACAACAATGTCCACTCTCGGTCAAAATTCTAAATTTCCAACTTTCGCCATTTCAAGCTTAAATCAACCGCAGACCTCGAAATCACTATCCGAACACGCTCCTAATTCCAAAATCACCCAACGGAGCTAATGTAACCATCAAAACTCCATTCCAGAGACGTCTACACATAAGTCAATATCCGGTCAACCTTTTCAACTTAAGTTTCCAACCTTGAGACTAAGTGTCTCAACTCATTATGAAATCTCTCCGGACCCAAACCAACTATCTCTGCAAGTCACATAATAATAATTAAGTAGATAATGAGCAGTAAATAGGGGAACGGGGCTACAACTCTCACAACGACCACCGGGTCTTTACAGTAAGGGGCAGTGTTTTGGTGAATAATGTCATATTCCAAACATATTTCTTTAAAGGAGATTCATATTCGCCACCCGTGTCACTTCTTATCATTTTGATATTTTTATTTAGTTGTGTTTCAACTTTATTTTTGTATTGCTTGAATGCATCAATTGCTTCATCTTTACTATTAAGTAAGTAAATATAGCAATATCTAGTATTGTCGTCAATAAAAGTTCTGAAATACGTTTTTCCACCACGAGATAGTATTGACTTCATATCACAAATATCTGTGTGAATTAAGTCTAAAGGATTTGAATTCCTTTCAACTAACTTATAAGGATGTTTAACATATTTTAATTCCACACATATTTGACATTTCGAGGTATTGCATTAAAACTTAGACAATACTTCCAAAATAATTATTTTTCGCAAAGTTTTGAAGTTGATGTGACCTAAATGTCATGCCATAAATTATTTGGCTCAAGCAAGTAAGAAGAAGCTGAAATTTTATTCATATCAATGGAAATTACATTGAGTTTGAAAAGACCCCCAGTAAGATAACTTTTTCTTACATGCATTTCATGCTTACTAACTACAATCTTGCCGAAAATAAAAATACACTTAAAGCTGCTCTTGACTAGAAGTGATGTCGAGACTAAATTCTTCCACATTTCAGGAATATGAAGGACATCGTTTAGAGTCACAATCTTTCCACAAGTCTTCTTCAAAGCTATCTTGCATGTTCCTTCAATTTTGTCAGTAGCGGAATTTGCCATAAAAACTGTCTCGTCGGGTCCAGCGTGAGCATAAGAAATAAACAACTCCTTGTTAGCACAAAAATGACGAGTTGCCCCATAAATAATCTACCATTCTCTAGGATTTCCGACTAGGTTGCATTCAGAAAGCATGGCACACAAAATCGTCTATTTCATCGTTCTTCTCAATCATGTTTGCTTGGCTTTTCTTTTTGTCCTTCTTTGGTGCACGTCAGTTAGCAACCTTATGTCCAACCTTTCTACAATTGTGGCAATTATCTTTGAACTTCTTTTTTCTTGGGTAATTCTTTGGTCTAGATGGTTTCTTTCTCTTTATGCCCGTTGAAGCTTCATCAACAATATTTGCTCCCATTATTATTGAGTTTCCAGGAAACTTTTTTTCTGCAGCCTTGTTGTCCTCTTCAATCCTTAAGCAAACAATAAGGTCTTCCAATATCATCTCCTTGCATTTATCTTTCAAGTAGTTTTTAAAATCCTTCCACATTGGAGGCAACTTTTCTATAAAAGGCGCAGCTTGAAACGCTTCATTTATGACCATACCTACAATCATAAATTTTGCATTAATAATATAATCAATATCTTTGATAAAAATATTAATTCGATTTATACCTTCGGCAAGGAGGTCATGAACGACGACTTGTAGTTCTTGAACTTGAGTTATGACAGACTTACTGTCAACCATTTTATAGTCCAAGAACTTTGTGGCAACAAACTTCTTATGTCCAGCATCTTCCATCTTGTACTTCTTTTCAAAAGCGTTCTATAACTCTTTCGAAGTTTCCATGACACTGTAAACGTTGTACAAGCCATCTTCCAAACAACCAAAGATATAATTTTTGCACAAGAAATCAGAATGCTTTCATGCCTTCGTGATCACAAACCACTCATTATTCGGAGTTTCTTCTCCCAAGACTAGAACATCCTCGCCGATAAAGCGCTGAAAACTGAGTGTGGTCAGGTAGAAGAATATTTTCTGCTGCCAGCGCTTGAAGTTCATGCTGGAAAAAATGTCGGACATTTTTGTTGGTGCCATCAGTGGTGCAGCCATTGTGCGACTTGAAGACACAGTAGCCATAGCAGCAGTAGTAGTAGTCCCAACATAACCATTTTGTTGTTACGTACTTGTTGTCATTTTTTTGTAAAACAAATTGACACAACCAGAATTAGTAAATCGGTGAAGTTTTTATATCTTCAAATCGAATGCAAACAACCAAGTAAAAAATTACAAGAATTTTAATCTCGAATTGAGTAGAAAGTCACAAAGACTTTAATCTCAAACTGGAGTAGAAAATTCGATGATTTGAATCTCCAAAATGGGAGTAAAAAATCACTAGAATTTTAGTCTCCTAAACCAGAAAGTAAGATGAACACACACACACACTAGAATTTTAGTCTCCTAAACCAGAAAGTAAGATGAACACACACACACACATACATATATATTAAATTCCTTAAGCTTGTTAATATTCTGTTATTCTGTAGTCAAAATTAGAAAATCGGAAGACATTAGTTTAAGAAAACACAAATAGAAAATTCCGAGCCCACAAGTTTCTTATGTGTCCTTCATGAATTTAATTCCCTCTCAGTTGTCCAAGGTTTCGGATTAAATTCTCCTAGGATAGAACGTAATAACTATTCTGTGATAGCGTCACTTCAAATCATAGAACTTCAGCGAACTCAAATGGCGGAGCAAATCACACAAAATGCTTACGTTTTGCTTTGAAAATCAATGCAGAATGCCGAAGAGAGAGGGGAGAGATTTTTTCATATTAGATGCTGAAAAATGAGGTTGAGCCTCTCTATTTATCGCCAACAAAGCTGAGTCTTAATAGGTGCAAAGGTGCATGTTCGTTGATAAGGTGTTTATTCAGCAGAAAATTTGAATTTCTGTTAAACGGAATATTTGGTGCGAGATAGAAGCCGGAGCCGGACCCGAGCCGAGCATGCGGCGATGACGGCTCGAGGTTTGCTCTCTTCTCAACACTTTAAGAGCTAGAAGAAGTGCTTCCATATATAAGCACAGGAATTTTCTTCTTCCTATCCAATGAGGGACAAAGTTCCTTTATAAAACGGACTAATTTAAAATTTTATTTCCCTCCGTTACTTTTCCTATCATTTTCCATCCACACCTCTTTTGTTTTAATTAAAACCCAACAAGTACTTCCAATCATAGTTACAAAGATTTGGTTTTAGATTTCACCGATAAAAATTTGCAAGCAGCAACCTAAAGGAGGACTCAAGTTTAAGGCTCTTTTTGGTTATGCACTTCTTTGTGAAAATGGATTTGCCGTGTCTTTCTGAATTAGAAAGCATACACATTGAGAGATATGCATTATTTACCGTCTGTTCTTATTTTACCTAAACTATTTGACTATTAAGCGATATTTTTTCTTGAATTACGATACTAAGTGTCCGTTTTGAATATTTGAACTATAAATAGTACGTACTTAATTTCTAATATGTAGATTTTACTTTTAAAAAATCCACGTTCGAATTTGCATCCAAATATTGTGTTACCCATATCCAACCTCGTCGTTCCTTTTACCATGTTCTAGTCTATTTGGCCACGCTTGAAATTTAAAAGTGCGTTTTCAAAAATTGGTTATTTTAGAGAAGAGAAGGGATGTTGGCCAAGCTTATTGGAAGGAAATAAGTGCTTTTTAGTAGTAAAAATAATTTTTAGTAGCTGAAAATAATAATTTCTCTTCAAAGGCCCTCTTTGAAACCTCGGCCAAACATAAATTGTTGCTTTAATATTGACAAAAATATTTTTTATTTGATTAGTCAAACACAAACTGCTACTCTCTAAAAGTACTTTTCGAACGGTACTTCTGACAAAAGCATTTTAAACAATAAACATATTTGGAAAGCTTGGCCAAGTTGGCCAATAGTACTGATGTAACTTACAAAATAGGTTCTTTATAAAAACAACTTTTTTGAATAAAACAGTAATTTACTTTTGGAATTATATTTTGGGTTCCAAAAAACAAAAACAAGTACAAAAACAAAAACAAAAGGAGGAGAAACCCAAAAAGAACTGTATTCCAAAAGATTGGGGAATTGATGAAAATTGAGGATGACGGCGGTATAGTTAAGATGACTGGGCCTCTCTAGTACTTGGGCCGATTGTTCGGCTAAGCCTTTCTCAAGGAGAAATTTAAAAATAGTCAGATTTACAAGTGGTCATTTAAAAATAGCTACAGTTTCAAAAGTAATCGAAATTTAGATACTTTTCATACAAAGATAAATTTGAACAAAAATACTATTTAAAATTCGGAAAATACTCCAGCATAATATACTGGAGTTCCAGCATAAGTATAGTGAAACTCCAGTATATTATAATGGAGTCCCAATATAAGTATACTGAAACTCTTGCATATTATAATGGAGTTCCAACATAAGTATACTGGAACTCCAGCATAATATACTGGAGTTCCAGTATAATATACCGAGCCAGTATAATATGCTGGAAGTTCATACACAAATGCTCCAATCTCCAGTATATTATGCTGGAACTTTCCGCGTGTTAGAGTTCCAATATAATATGCTGGAAGTTCATATACATGTGCACCGATTTCCAGTATATTATGTTGGACCGGTCCCTGTTGCAGCAAAATAGTGGCTATTTTTCAATAACTTTGCAAACGCTGGCTATTTTTAAATGATCAGTCCAAAAACTGGCTAGCTCGTGCTATTTAAACCCTTTTTCTCTTAGGCTTTTAACATAATTGGGCCAATTGGTCAAAACTAATTGGAGCCGCTAGCTATAAAAAAAATATATAAATTGAATATATATAGTAATATTACTCCCTCTATTTCAATTTATGTAATTATATAATATTTTTTGTCCGTACCAAAAAGAATGATTTCTTCCATATCTGGAAATAATTTGTCTTTATTCAATGAATTATAGCCACATCAAATATATGTGTCTTATTTTACAATATAAATTTTAAAGCTTTATTTTATCTTAAACTTTGTGCACGTGCACAATTAAATAGATTCATATAAATTAAAACGGATGGAGCATACATTCATATACAATAAATATACATATTCCGCCTATTATTTTGAGTTGTGGCTATATGTAAAATGGAGTAATTATTGCACACAGACAAAAAGGAAAAATGGAGTAAATTGCTTCATGTTCTAACTGTTTGTTCCATAATATCCAGATAAAGGTATGTGATTTTCATTAAATAGTACTGCATCATCATTAGATCTATATAAGAGAGTCTAATGCTGCATCCTTCTCATTATCAAAACATCCTTTAGAAGATTAAAAAAAAAAAAAAAAGATGGAACCTTTTTTTAAAGTTTTCTTTCTCCTTGTGTTGTTTTCCACGGGCAATGCAGGTACAATCTCTTTTTTCTTTCTTCAATAAATTAATTAATCAACTATGTCTCAATTCATAATTAATTGAGGTTATGAATTCTCTATATTTATAATATTTTACTCGATTTCATGCACTATTCATATGATTCTTCGTACTACAACCTTATTTTATGCAACTGTCAATTTACTGTTACATTCAACCCACTCTATAACAATTTCGTTCGTTCCGACATTTTTTGACTACTATAATAAAATATTGTTATAGAGGACATGTATTATAACATAAAATTAAAGCCAGTTTCGAGAAAAATTTGGTTTTTATAACGAATGGATTTTATATAGGAATATTGCTATACATAGGTCTGATTGTACTTGCTTTCTCTTTATTTGTATTTTTGACAGTGAATTCCACATTAAACGAAGTTTAGAAAAAAGAAAAAGAAACACAAGGAAAATATTTTTCTTTTGTAATATTTACTTCATTTTATACATAGCATTTTTATATGTTTATTTATTTATTTCTGGGTATAGCAGAGGCAAAGCTTTGTTCTTCATGGAGCAAAACATTCAAGGGAATGTGCTATAATTGGGAAAAGTGTAGATGCCTGCAAAAACGAGGATTTCACCGACGGAAGATGCACTATTGGTAGATTTTATCGACGATGCTACTGCACAAAACCATGTCCTCTCAATAATCATCTCCCATAATCAAAATATAATTATGGAATAATATTTTGGAGTTTCTGATGTTACATTCCAGCTCTTCATCTCTTAGACAAAATTCTGTTTGAGATAAAAGAAGAAAAAAGAAAGGATTTTTATACAAGTGGTCATTCTTAGTTAGTATATATAGATTATATATTGATTATACCTGATTTTATATATATTAAAATAATTTATACTTATAATAATATATTTGTATATTATTTTTACTTTAAGTAGTTGGGTGGATAGTTATTCATATTAATTCTTCAACCCCAATTCCCAAGGTCCCAAACCCTCACCAATGCTATGGATCGAATTAATTACTGTAATTCTCATGTGTTTACTTTCATCTCATCTCCATTTACGAAGCCGTTTGGATTGGTTTATTTTAAGTGTGTTTAAGCTAAAATAACTTTAAAGCTATTTTATAATGTTTGGATAAAGTAAAAAGGTGCTTTTAAGCACATATTTTTAACCTAAAATGACAAAAACAAACCAAAAGCCAAAAGATAGAATTCCTAATTTATGGATTAAAAACTATTTTGACTTAAAAGTCACTTAAAATAAGTTCATCCAAATGGGCTCTTAATTGGGGATATATATAAAATGAAAAAAAAAAGGAGTAATTATTTGTACCACATAAGAAGGAAAAAAGAAATAAATTGCTCCACCTTTCTATCGTCTTGTTCCACAATATCTAGATCTTCATTAAGTTATAATTTATACACCCCAAGTTTAGATTCGTCCAGAGGCAAGCCCTTATAAAATCCTCCATATAACATAACCATTTTTTAAAATATATATTACTGTTGTCCCATTTTATGTGACACATTTGTTTTCCCTCTATCCTGACTTAACATAAAAGTTCATTCTTTAATAAACATAAAAAAAAGACATGCGAAACTTTGATCATCATCACTCATTTAAAAGGATAATTATATTACTTTGCATATTTTTTGCTTACGTCAAAATTCTTCTTTAATTTCTTAGATCTCGTGTCCAGTCAAATACCTTCCTATAAAATAAAATAATATAAATAGTTTTTTATGTTGAATTAATACTTATTATCGATCACAAAGTAAGAACTGTTGGGATCGAAAGCAACAAGGTGTCATGCGGAAGCTATCAATACAAACCTTCGTGACGATAAATTGGATAAGAGAACTATACTAAAACGGCATGATATACTATACTATGGTTTTGGTCAATTGACCTACATATGAGAAAACTAATATATATAGAAAAAAATTATCGAGAGAATAATCTCCCCATAAACAAGACTATTTTAATGGTTGCATTGTGGATGATGCATTCTGTATCAAGGAGGGATCCTCAATTTATATAGGTATAATCTTTTCTTCCAAGAAATTAAAAAGATCTGTTAGATATGAAAGAGATCTATATTTTCTTTATAGGAAAAGTAAGATCAATTATGGTAAAGTCTTTGCTCTTCCTTCAAGAAAAGGTAAAATCTAGATATGGTAACAAAATCAAGACAAAATCCTAACAATTCTCTCATTTAGCCTGAATTTTCTTGACAATGCTTGATCCACTTTCTTCACATATTCTCCATCACTGCTATTTGACATAGTTAAAAATAGGTATGGATTAAAAATTGGAGCCCCGTGCATTAAAGATAAGCATGAGTTAAAAGTATTAGAGCCCTGCATCAGAAGTGAATATAATTAAAAGTGGAGTCCTTGCGTTGAAAGTGAGCATGTGTTAAAAGCATTGGAGCCTATGTATAAGTTAAAGATGATTTTTGTTTTAAAAAATGCAACAACATGAGTTTAAAGTATGGTTGAAATTTGCCTTTCACATGTAGTTCTTTTGCCTTTTTTCTTTGATAAAAATCTTCATTATCATCAAATTGGTTATAGCTTGATCTGAACCTGCCTTGAACTTGTCTTCGATCTTGCATTGAACCATTGACTCTGATACCACTTGTTGGGATCGAAAGTAACAAGGTGTCGTGCGGAAACTATCAATGCAAACCTTCATGACGATAAATCAGATGACAAAGAGAATTATACTAAAAAAAGGTATGATATACTATAATATGACCTACATATGAGAAAACTAATATATATATATATAGAAAACAATTATTGGCAGAATAATCTCCCCCTAAACAAGACTATTTTAATGACTACATTGTGGATGCTATTGTATTCTGTATGAAGGAGTGATCCTCAATTTATAGAGGTTACAATCTTTTCCTCCAAGAAAGTGTCACGCCACGAACCTGGGCCTAGACGTAACACGACACTTGGTACCTGGCTACATGTGACCGAGCGAATCAACTGGCTGACTGAATCAACATGTGATATCATAACATACTGAATGCGGAAGATAAACTTACACATGTTGATATACTAAAAGACTAAATGATATAAATCAAAGTGAGGAAACACTAATACAATTTTGAAATATATTTGTAGTCAACATATATAAACATGAAAAGTCTGCGACTCTGTGTAACTGTTATTCTAGTCTATGAAGCCTCTAATGAAGTACTGAAAACTCTGACTATTTGAAAATACTGAAGACTGCAAGGTAATTATAATTCCCAAAAAGAATTGGGGATCACTAAATAGTTGATATGAGAATCCTAGTGCTCTAAATCGTCTATCTGTAATCATTACCTGCATCATGAGATGCAAACTCCGGGCAAAAGGGATGTCAGTACATTTGAATTGTACTGGTATGTAAAACAACTGATAGAAAGAACTATAAATGTTGAAACTAATACTGAGCTGATAACTGAGAATTGATAATTGATAACTCAAATGATAGTTGTTGAAACTGAAGCTGAAATAATAGCTGATAACTGATAACTAAAATGATAATTGATAACTTAACTGAATAAAGCAAGTAAGGATATGAATACTCCCTATTCTGAATGATGAACAACCTGAGAATTAAACACAAGTCTATATTGATTACGCAATGAGCTCACATCGTTAGGAATAAAAGTCATGAACGAATTATGAAGCTAGAGAATAAAAGTTCTGCAACTATTCAAGAAACTAAGTTTAACTATATTTATGAGGCAATTAGTAACGTGTAAAAGCTAGTTGTGTAGGGAGAATCATTAACATTCCCAAACATAGAGAGTTAGTCTCACATACCTTAACTTCCTGCTCTTGAGCGTAATACAACATCCGCCAACCCTTTCAACTTTATTCTATATCAATACAAGTTAAAGGGATTCTATATTAGCAATAATACTCATGTTTTGATCACTTAGGAATTTTTTGAATCACTTGGTGGGCATAAAGCTTCATAGCCCTTGTTAATGTTGTTTCTATACCCAACAACCCATTCTCTTGCTCATAGGTAAATTCTAAAATCTCAAATTTCTTATAATCAACATTATTCTTCATCACCTATAAGATAAACAATACCCTTAATCAATAATCAACAATCAACAACCCAAACCTATAATCGTTCATGTTTTTCTATCAAACTCATCAACTCATATCTCATGAACTTCGAGTCTATAATTATTAATCCAATTCTATAATCAATAAGAGGGTGAAGACATTACATTTTTGAAGTTCAATCCTCTTGAATTCAAGTTCTAGGGTTTCATCTCTCAAAACTGATGTCCCAATCGAATATCTAATGATTTGAAGGGTTTACCCATGTTAATAAGGTATTGGAGAATTGAAATAAACTTAGGATCACCATTGGAACTTTCCTTGGACGGTGGAGGGACCTTTGAGGAGTTAGGTTCTTGAGAGCTTCCCTTTCTAGAGCAAGTTTTTATGTTTTGGGATGTGAGAGACAAAGTAGGACTTTTAAAATGACCCCCGAGGTGTGCTCCCACACACCTGAATGAGCAATAGGGCAGTAGCACTTCCACAAGTGCACAGCCGCGCACGGAACCATCTGGGCGCACACCTGGGTGCGCATACTGCGCATTGTCCAGTAAAATACACATAAGGTTTTGCACAAAGATCCGTTAGGGCTCCACAATATATTACTGGAATGCTATTTCAAAGGGCTACTACTTAATTGTTTGCATTTTCTCAAATTCCTTACATATTTTCACAAAATCTTGCTGGAAGACAGATCTTTTGTAAACTTAGTCGATTTTATCGAATTTGATGTACCTCACTCTCTGTCTTGATTATAAAACAATTATTTCCACTCATACTCATCCTGATAGAACTTCACATGTCTAAAATATCACATTAATACTCATTTAATACGTCCACACCTAGTTCAAATTTACGAGTGTTACAGAAAGGGATCTGTTAGATATGAAACAGATCTATATTTTTCTTATAGGAAAAATAAAATCAATTATGGTAAAATCTTTGCTCTTCATTCAAGAAAAGGTAAAATTCAGATATGGTAACAAAATCAGGACAAAATCCTAATAAGAACATGATAATCCTCATATCAAATTACTCTTCTTATATGAATAATCTTAAATGTATCCAAATAAGATCAACGAGTTTAACTCTACCAAAGATAAGACTAAAACCATACAACTAATCAAGCTCATCATAAAACAACAACAACAACAGCAATCCAGTGAAATTTCACGTTACGCCCCGCAATATTACGTCAATATTACATCCCGCGGTATTATATTACGATGTTGTTACGCCTTGCAGTACTACATTACGATGATGTTACGCTTCGCAGTATTAAATTACGACGATGTTGCACCTTATAGTATTGTACGTTGAATTTATTGTAAGGTAATTGACATCAGTCCAAGGAAAAGATTATTTGGAGATTATAAGCATTATGCTATTTCAAACAAGTGATGAGTAAATTCGTGAAGACAAGAGAGTAAGCAAATCGGAGAACATGAATTTCGTCGAAATTTGTCATTTTGGAATAAAATACGGCCTGAGCTAAAATATCTTGTATTTATGGACTAGTACCATACAAGGTACCACATGGCCATGATAGTAAGGTGTATAAAATGTATTAAAAGTGAGTTTTAAGTAATTTGAGATAATTCTTAATTATGAGGGTAATTGGTTAATTACCGGATAACGGAACACTACCTAATTACATAATAAGTGGATAAAGATTAAAAATTTCCACCCCACGTGGCAGCAAGCCAATTCTTGGAAAATGACTCATTAGCCATTTAGTATATGTGTCACATTAAGGATTATGAGGTGGCAAACTAATGTGAAGGTTTATACATTCATTTCATTCCAAACATTTTCCATATCAAAGGCTACCATCAAAAATTGAGGGGGGAAGGGGGGGGGGGGAACGTTATCCATTCTTAAAGGCTTTTAATAAGTTTCATTCTCAAAAATCTTCAATCAAATTACTACATTGATAATGTGATTAAGACTTAAAAGAATCGATTAAATAATTCCAAAGACGTTAGAGTTTTCCTACAAGTTTTCAACAAAATTCTTGCAACCAAACAATTCCAACGAGAATTATTAGCACCTTAGCAATGTAAAAATTTTGGTTCTTAAGGAGTACGATGTAACTTTTTCCAAGAATATCATATGAATTTTTCCCTACTCCAGGTATGTTAAGATCATCCCTTCTTTCTTTTAGCATGATCTATCGACACAAACGAAACGAGAAAATGCACAATTACCATAAATGACTCTATTCATAGAAATACTAGAGATGCTTATGTTCTTGATTCCCATATGTTATATTATTCTATTATCTGTTCATGAGTCTCAGAAAATATGTAAATTAATTTCATGATATTAATCAGAGGCATAATGATCTTATGACACTCCGAAAGATTTTATTGACGTACTTCTCATGCATCACATTCACTTACATTGACCCATGACCAGATAGAGTTACATACACATATATATGTATATTATATGTATATGGAATATGGAAAAAGGTTACGGCGTTATATATGCACCACCACCTGATCAGCTGGTTTACGTTGATGATTTTGCCTATAGTGGCCGAGATGATATGATGGGATGCCCTTAGAGGCTTGATGATGTTACGAACACATGTATCTATGCATGGCATGACATACATATGCATATTCATGACACTATGAGTATTTCATTATTTACAGAGTTATTCAGACTTACATGTCGAGTCCTTTACTTCATGTTTCTCTCATGTCTATTATTTACTGATTTTCATTCCTTACATACTCGGTACATTATTTGTACTGAAGTCCCTTTTGCGTGGGGATGCTGCGTTTCATGCTCGCAAGTCCCGATAGACAGGTCAAGAGCCCTCTAAGTAGGCTATCAACTCAGCGGAAGATGTTGATGCACTCCATTTGCTTCGGAGTTGATTGTTTGGTTAGTATGATTTAGACGTGTATTGTTTGGTATGGCGGGACTCTATCCCGACCTTTATAAAAATTATGTATTCTTAAAGGCTTGTAAACAGATGTCATGTACGTAAAAGATTGTATGGCCTTGTCGGCCTATGTTCAGTATACGAGTGGTTATTTTGGTCTTATAGCCCCGTACGTCTTATGTATAAGTTGGTATCACATGTTGTATTCTACTTATCTCACACAGCCTTTCGGATCAATTATCCATGATAGTATGACATGAAAATATACGTTATGTTGGTACTCGGTTGAGTAAGGTACCGGGTGCCCATCGCGACCCATCGGTTTGGGTCGTGATAACAGTGGTATCAGAGCAGTTATGTCCTAGTGAGTCTATAAGCCGTGTCTAGTAGAGTCTTATTTATAGGTGTGTCGTGCACCACACTTATAAGCAGGAGCTACAGGGCATTTAGGACTATCACTCTTTCTTCTTATTCTAGATCATGTGGTAGAGCTCAGTCGTAAAAACTCAATTTCCTAAACACGATGATTCCTACATCCAGAAAGATGGTTGGTAAGAGATATAGCTATGGAAGAATTGAGTTAGAAGAACTCGATTTTTACATCATGCTTATGATGGATAAATATGAAGTATTCAACAGACCATGTGTATACTAAGATGTGTAAGCTTCTTGATAAGGATCCCTAAGGCACGAATGCTTATCCACTTTTACGATAAAAAGGAAAAAGAGAATCAGAAAGTAGACATATGTTCCAGCAAATAACAGAAGCAAGGTGAAAAAGGGTACGAGGTACCTAGTTAATGAAGATTGTCGATATTTTCAACTCAGGAAGAGAGCTATAAGCATATTGAGTTACCTTAAATAGTAACAGAGGTATGTACAATTGGTCACTCCCATTCCGGTTATGCCCTATAGGGGTTAAAAGAAGTAGTAGAAGAGGAGGATGGGATATCAGGATCCGATTGGGGTTGGAGTAACCCAAAATGATGGATGGATTGTTTGCGTCAGTTGACATTTCCGAAGAATATTGCTAATGTGCTAGTAGATCTCCTTGGGAGACACCCAGATGGTGCACTCTAAAATAGCATAACTAGTTATGAGTACTACAAAGATAAGAACTAGAAACCTTGAAGGGATAAATATTACCTTAGTGTGTCTCCCATCCCTAGTAGAGGGAGAATGTTAGGCAGCCCGAAGAGCCAGCATATGGAGAAAGTGGAGGTAAAAGCGAAAGAATGTCTTGTTAAAGTTTTCAGAATAAAGTGATAGATAGAAATATTAGCAGAGAGGTACGAAAAGCGATAATGAAGCATTATGAGTGAGATGTAATACATGGATGGCAACGGTAGAGTGTTACATAAACTATAGTCAAATGAAGAAAGAGAGGAGAGGTTATGAGCCTTAAGACAACAAAAGAGTATAGGCCATACAGTCATATCTTTATTTCAAAAAATAAGTTCGCGACTCTAATATGATTAACAGAAGGAAGAGTTAAACCTCAGAGTAATAGAAATCAGTATAGATTGGTGAACAAGATAAACTAAACATGAATTAGGAGCTGAGTGATTTGATAATAGTCAACATCATGAGAATTTCAGATTGCATTCCGGCAATAATAGAATGGACAACAGAAGAATATCCATAATAAATTCAGAGAATGGTCATTCAGGGAGACACTTCCCTAAAGCAAGCAATATGAGCAAAGTTAAGCTTAAGGGACTGTATGTGCCAGTTACACTAAGTGTCACCATCGCGAGTGAGGAATTTTTATATCTTTGGTACAAAAGGATTACCGCAAGG
Organism: Nicotiana sylvestris; assembly: GCF_000393655.2. Taxonomy (NCBI): domain Eukaryota; kingdom Viridiplantae; phylum Streptophyta; class Magnoliopsida; order Solanales; family Solanaceae; genus Nicotiana; species Nicotiana sylvestris. The sequence goes on along the minus strand of NC_091067.1, from coordinate 18,818,367 downwards.
CGAGTAGGGGTCATTGATGATGTGAAAGGATGCCAAAGATGAAGAGGAAAAATATCTATAGGCAGCTCGTCATAGCTCCAAGTCTTAGTACTCCCCTAAAGGGGGTAATATGGAATAATAAAGGAAGAATGCGATAAAAATGAGAAAGGGATGAGATTGCACTTATCCAAATATTATAGATATGCTATGATTCCAGAACGTTATGTAAGCACAACGCCAAAAAAAAGGGAAGTAAGGGTTCCTGCCTGAGATGTTATTTAAGACAAGGAAATAACCCAAGAAAGATTACGTGGAATATGGATATGAGAAGGTGCCAATGAGTAGTTAGAAGTTGATTCAGGAAGAATGATCACGCCCAACTCTAGTCCTAAAAAGGATAAGCGTTCGCTGCAAATATAATCCGTTCTAAAAGTCCGGAGTCGAATCCCACATAGAATTAAGGCTTAGCTGCAGTTGTTCAATATCGCTAAGAAATACAAGTCCAACCAATTTCCTAATTACAAAGGATTATAATGTTTATTTTTATCTAATTAACTACAAATACTAGAAAGCAGTAAAACTATCAATAATAAGGATAAGTATTGGACACAAGATTAAGGAGGTCTAGAGTTATAATTTCTCCAATTGTCGAAATCCTTCTCGCTTGTCTTCTATACTTTTGCCTAAGTATTTTCTATCGATCGTGAGTACTTTGGTTGTCGTAATTTTCTCTTGAGCAACTACCACAATTTACTGGATGTATTCTCCTGAACTACACTAGCTGGCACTAATTCACCACTCACTACGATCGCACCAAAATTTTGTTATCTCTAATTCCGCCTTTAAACCCTCTGTGTTGGTCTCTCATATACGTTTGGAGTGATGTTGTTCAACAACTACCTAAATATGTACTCTCTTTCTCTAGTAGTACACACTAAATAGGCACAGTCAATTGATGGTCATTCAATCAATAGCAACAAACACGTAGTTGAACAAATAAATAAATTCAAAGGCTAAATTATATTAAAATATAACAAGAATTCATCCTACAAAAGGTTCTATCAAAACTCTAGATAAAAAATTAGCTAATCATAAAAGTATATAAAAACACAATACTCAAATTCATAACCAACAATAAAAATAGGAAGAAGAAGGGGAAAACTCGTAGTTGAATCTTCCTCCTTGCTCCTAGCATGTTCTTGCCTCCAAGGGTGTTGTTTAACCCTAAAGTAGTGTCTCCTCTCCTCAAAGTTTTGTTTTAAGATGTATTTATATCACTTAGGGTTGATGAGGGACGGAATTTTTCAATCCAACTTCGGATGAGAGAAGTTGGAATCCATGTCTGCCTTCGCACTAGATGTGGACTTTGACGCGGATCCGTATCTACCTTCGCGTCTAGATACGGACTTTGACGCAGATCTAGCTTTTGAAATTCTTCCATTTCGTGAAGCTCTCTGTGCCTTTGCTTCACTTCACTGTTTTGTGCCTTAAATTTTCTCCATTTTCGTGTCTTCCTTTGTGCCACGCATGAGAATAGACGAGCTCCCACTCCTTTAATTTCTTCTTTTTATGTCAAATTGTCATTTTTTGATTATTTATCATCCAAACTCGTTCCGACGCATAAGAAACACATAATGAGTATATTTTACTTCAAAAATCATGTAATCACCCACAACACACACCAGAATTAATATGCAAATATACTCAAAATATGTACTTTTCACCATTTATCACCACCCCACAATTAAAATCTTGATCGTCCTCGAGCAACATAAAATTAAGCGCATAGGCAAGAAATACCTTTCAAAATATACTCAAGCATCACACCAACAACAACGGTTTATATCAACGCTTAAAACCCAGCATATGCACTCTTCATACATTTCTCAAGTTCTAAACTCATGCCAAGAGTAATTAAAATATTTGTTTGACTCTTCTAATATCCTGGACTCAAAAATTGACTGTACTACATTCCTCTTTGTGACTTGCTTATTGTGCAATCTAAAGATACGAGTTCCTTACCAATAGGCTATAAAGCATGTGCCCTCACCATCAAAACAAGGAGAGTAATCAGTCTGCACACTCAAATATGAGTTCAAGTATAATTTAAGGACTCACAGAATGAAAAAATTCACTCACTCTTGCAAAGAAATTCATGTGCCCCCAAAGCTCGTACCATAGGCTTGCCTGAAATATAAATCTCTACTAATTTAATCTCGCAAAGTCTAGATCAATTAGATCTTCATGGGTTGTAATATAGGATATGGGACAGGTAGGATAGATATGGATAGTAGTGACTAACCCTCCTTAGCACTTTTAATACAATACACATTAATCTTTAAGCACATCCTCTTCATGATCACTCAACATATTGCTACGAAACCGTAAATAACGTAGCTCATTGACTTTAAGCACATCTACATAAGCACTAGCACATATCAAAGTGAATTGTAGGAATTTTTTTCTTTTTTAAAATCTTTTCAACACCCTCCATAAATTAGTATTTCCAGCTAGTGGGTCTCTCAATATACACATGCACCTTTTGGCATTTCTATGGTTCTACTCAAAAACTACCAAATCTCTTTTCCTTCATTTCTAGAGACTTAAGCGCTTTCGGAGGTAAAGGTTCAACAATATTTAATTAAGAACAAATGCGATCCGTCTTGAAATGTGGGTACCAAAGAAAAGATTTACAAGCTCAAATGGGCTAACAAAGGATAATATTTTATCACTGTTAGGCAAATATATTGAAGGATAAATCAAAGAAACGTTTATATCATTTCCTAAGATCACAAGACTTTATTTCGCTTCGACTCAACACGGGGAGAGTTCTAGACTAACAAGGGATAGCACAGAGTACAATCAAAATCTCACCTCACACAATGCACATGACTTACTCAGGACGGCTTGGACCCCACTCTCAAGTTAAAGCTACTAGCACAGTCATAAAATAATCCAAACAATAGGAAGTGGCAACTGGAGTCAATAGACGAGCCCAAGCGTCAAAAGAAACACATATATTCTCAAGGCATATAGTCACAAGAATAAAGAAGAAAGTACTCAGTGCAAATGCTCCAGATCTAAGCCCCAACATAAAAATGTCAAAAAACATAGATACTTAAGTTCTTCCCATTCCATTATCAGTTGAGAAAAAAAATCTTTTTGTATTTTTCTTTAGACTTTAAACCCTCAAGAAATTTGTCTAGGAAGTCCATCGTTGGGAAAAGTCCAAAACCTTTTGAAAATTCTACTTGAAAAAAAAAACTACTATCCTGTTCAAATGTCATCCCTTGAAAAAGAACCGTGGCCATAAGAAAAACTAAGAGGGATTATTTCTACCTAATGTTTTCCCTTTTTTTAACGCGCATAAAATAATACAACTAACATAGAAAACTACCCAAACAGTCTCTTTACCCCCACACTTAAAATTGTGCATTGTCCCCAATGCACACCATAAATAACAAGAGTGTGACAAAAACTCTCTGGTAGGCCAAAGACCGAAGCATCAGTAACTCATGGGATACTCAGACTTCTCCCAGGCTTGGTCCTTTTTGCGGGTACCTCACACTTAGTTTCAACCATCTGGTTTGCTGTTGCATCTTTCAATAGCTTTGCTTTCCATGCTCCTAGAAAATAAAAAATTAATGTTCTGTCACGACGTGAATCACTTTGTGCCTCCACCTTGAGCTTATGCATTAAACCCAAAGTTTTGCTTCAAGCTTATGATTATGCTCTTGGGGTGGTACAAATTCTTGCGAGCCAAAAATTAGATAAAGTCTTATGCACTTTTTGGCTCTCGATCGAGGAGTGTTACCTTGCCTAGACGGCCTTGAGAATTTCAAAATATAAGGCTCATCTACCTCTTCCTTGGACACCTTTTTATACTCGTAAGTATCCATTCGCTTTTCACCATCCGAACATAATGTAGAGAAGTGTTTGGAATGAGATCCAACATGCTCAAATACATGAACTTCATGATTTTTGACCTCCTCAACATCAAGCATACTAGAGTCAATTAAATTTGTATCTTTAATGTCGTTGGCTGACTATAATGTTACTTCTTGAACATCGGCTTCCTCAAATTCTAGTTGGATAGATTGTTGGTGTTCTACTCTAACCTCCTCCATTAGCGCCTCAATTTCAGTGTCTAATTCATGTTCTTCTTGACTAATATCCCCAATATTGGCTTGTTGAGCATTAAATGCTTCCACTAGTTGACTCATTTGTGCCTCTAGGTTACGAATAGTAGCATCTTGCCTTTCTATCTGCATCTGTCTTTCATCATTCTGTTCCTCAAAGTACTTTAGCATATCCTTGATCTCTTTCAGGTTAGCATCCCCGGGTTCTTTGTTCCAATTAACTTCACAAGAAAACGTAGAACCATCAAAGTAAGGGGTGGGGGAAAGATAAGATATATAAGTACAACTATGAAAGTGACCATCTCGACCACCACACATATCACATACATTCCACACATAAGATTAAGTTGGTGCACATAAATTGCTTGGGGAATATTTAGACTATTTTGACCAAGGTGGTTTCCGTGACGATTCACACAATGAAGATCAACAGTAGAATTACCAACATCAAAATTCTCATAATTTTAGGATACCATGTTTCTCAAATTAACAAGTAAAACAAAAATAAAAAATGAAATATAAAAAATAAAAATAAAAGTTTAAACTTGAAACCTAGCAATATGTACACCTTCTACACCATTAGTTCTCCTGCGACGGCGTCAAAATTTGATCATGCCCAACTCTAGTCCTAAAAAGGATAAGCGGTCGCTGCAAATATAATCCGTTCTAAAAGTCCGGAGTCGAATCCCACAGAGAACTAAGGCTTAGCTACAACTGTTCAATATCCCTAAGAAATACAAGTCCAAACAATTTCCTAATTACAAAAGATTATAATGTTTATTTTTATCTAATTAACTAACAAATACTAGAAAGTAGTAAAACTATCAATTAACAAGGATAAGAATTGGAGATAAGATTAAGGAGGCCTAGAATTATAATTTCCCCAATTGTCGGAATCCTTCCCGCTTGTCTTCTATACTTTCACCTAAGTATTTTCTATCGATTGTGAGTACTTTGGTTGTCGTAATTCTCTCTTGATCAACTACCACAATTTACTAGATGTATTCTCTCGAACTACACTAGCTGACACTAATTCACCGCTCACTACGATCGCACCAAGATTTCGTTATCTCTAGTTCCGCTTTTAATCCCTCCGTATTGATCTCTCATATATGTTAGGAGTGATGTTGTTCAAATACTACCTAAATATGTACTATCTCTTGAGCAATACACGTTAAATAGGCATAGTCAATTGATAGTCATTCAATCAACAACAACAAACACGTAGTTGAACAAGTAGATAAATTCAAAGGCTAAATTATATTAAAACATAATAAGAATTCATCCTACAAAAGGTTATATCAAAACTCTAGAAAACAAATTATATATTCATAAAAGTATATGAAAACACAATACTCAAATTCATAACCAACAAAGAAAATAGGAAGAAGAAGGGGAAAAACTCGTAGTTGAATCTTTCTCCTTGCTCCTAGCGTGCTCTTGCCTCCAAGGGTGTTGTTTAACCCTAAAGTAGTGTCTCCTCCCCTAAAAGTTGTGTTTTAAGATGTATTTATATCACTTAGGGTTGATGAGGGGCGAAATTTTTCAATCCAACTTCGGATGGGAGAAGCTGGAATCTGTATTTACCTTCGCATTAGACGTGGACTTTGATGCAGATTCGTGTCTACCTTAATGTCTAGACGTGGACTTTGACGTGGATCTAGCTTTTGAAATTCTTCCATTTCGCTAATCTCTCCATGACTTTGCTTTGCTTCGCTGTTTTGTGCCTTAACTTTTCTCTGTTTTCGCTTCCGACTTTGTGCCACGCATGAGAATAGACGAGCTCCCACTACTTTAATATCTTCTTTTTGTGTCGAATTGTCATATTTTGATCATTTATCATCCAAACTCGTTCCTACACATAAGAAACACATAATGAGTATATTTCACTTCAAAAATCATGTAATCTCCCGCGACACACACCAGAATTAATATGCAAATATACTAAAAATTATGTACTTTTCACCATTTATTACCATCCCACAATTAAACTCTTGATTGTCTTCAAGCAACTTAAAATTAAGCGCATAGGCAAGAAATACCTTTCAAAATATACTCAAGCATCGCAACAATAACAACGATTTATATCAATGCTTAGACCCCATCATATACACTCTTCTTACATTTCTCAAGTTCTAAACTCATGCCAAGAGTATTTAAAATATTTGTTTGACTCTTCTAATTACCTAGCCTCAAAAACTGACTCCACTACATTCCTATTTGTGATTCGCTTCTTGTGCAAACTAAAGATACGAGTTTCTTACCAATCTGCTGTAAAGCATGTGCCCTCACCATCAAAACATGGATAGTAATCAGTCTGCACACTCAAATATGAGTTCAAGTATAATTTAAGGACTCATAGAATGAAAGAATTTACTCACTCTTGCAAAGAAACTCATGTGCCCCCAAAGCTCGTACCATAGGCTTGTCCGTAATGTAAATCTCTACTAATTTAATCTCGCAAAGTCTAGGATCAATTAGGTCTTCATGGATTGTAATGTAGGATATGAGATGGGTAGGATAGATATGGATAGTAGTGACTAAACCTCCTAAGCACGTTTAATACAATACACATTAACCTTTAAGCACATACTCTTCATGATCACTCAACATATTGCTACAAAACCATAAATAACGTAGCCCATTGACTTGAAGCATCTACATAAGCAATAACACATATCAAAGTGAATTGTAGGGATTTTTTTTTTCTTTTTTTAAATCTTTTCAACACCCTCCATAAATTAGTGTTTCTAGCTAGTGGCTCTCTCAATATACACATGCACCTTTTGACATTTCTATGGTTCCACTCAAAAACTATCAAATCTCTTTTCCTTCACTTCTAGAGACTTAAGTGCTTTCATAGGTAAATGTTCAACAAGATTTCATTACGAACAAAAAGGATTCATCTTGTAATGTGGGTACCAAAGAAAAGGTTTACATGATCAAATGGGCTAACAAAGGATAATATTTTATCACTGTTAGGAAAATAGATTGAATTATCAATCAAAGAAATGCCTATATCATTTCCTAAACTCACAAGACTTTATTTCTCTTCGATTCAGACATGGGGCAAGTTCTAGACTAACAAGGGATGACACAGAGTACAATCAAAATCTCACCTCACACAATGTACATGACTTACTCAGGACGGCTTAAACCTCACTCTCAAGTTAAAGCAACTAGCACAGTCATAAAATAATCCAAACACTAGGAAGTAGCAACAGGAGTCGATAGACGAGCCCAAGCGTCAAAAGAAACACATATATTCTCAAGGCATATAGTCACAAGAATAAAGAAGAAAGTACTCAGCGCAAATGCTCCAACTCTAAGCCCCAACATAAAAATGTCAAAAAGCATATATACTCATTCCATTATCGGTATAAGGGCTTTTATGGTGACTTTAAGTGTGCCGCTAAACCTATCACTCCTAATTGTCCTATTTTGTACAAAAACGAAGTGAACGAAAATAAACCCTAAAGTAACAAATCTCCTCCTCGTAAAATCTCTAATTTGCTCCATCTTCTCAACCCCAAATCAGTCTAAACTTGCTCCTAACTGAAGAGGGTCACACACTATCGATGGTGATCACGCTCTTTTTGGTCTCATTATTCGTCAAATGGAGCGCTAACTTCCTTCATCGTTTCTTCCTCTCTAGATTTTGTGCTCTCTGCTCTGTTGAGGTGAAAAATCTAATCCTATTTTTGTATTGTGATGCTTTACAGACTATGCTCATATTCAGGAGAAAAGATTACATCTAATGAGGATTAGTGCATTTTTGCGGCATGAGATTTAGGGTAAGCACGATTTTTACCGATTTTTGGTTATTTATTGTTGCAAAAGTGTAAAATTAAGGTTTCGTCATGATATGGGATCTTCTTTTTAATACAATATTTGCGCTCCCAAGCTTTAAAATTAGTGGGTTTGATAATATTTTGGAAATTTTAGGGCTTTTGTACTTGAATAACTCGGTACTCTGAAGCGTTAAATTTTAGGTAATTTTTGAAGCTTTTGGAATGATTCAATGCTCATTTCTCTTAGTTATTGGTTGCTAATAGCATATATTTTAGGTCTCTGAGTGAGAACTTGCGTTAAGTTGCTTCGTTACTTTTTCGACAAATGTTTTAAGATAGAAAAGCAAAATAGACTTAGAGGTTGGTCCACCTTGTAATTGTGTAAATGAAAAGAGAATCTGGGATATTACATGTATTTGGTTAGTTGGTTTTCTAAGTATTTTAGATGTGCATCTCATCAGATTGGTTGCTAAGTAATTAATTGGCCAAATTGGAACCAACTGCTCTTTGTCATCACCAATTTCTGTTTATTTGTTTATTAAATGGATGCCACAAAAAGGTTATTCTTACAATCCTAATGTTGCAAACAGGTTATTCTTGGAGACATTTTTACTTATTGGTGAACTGCATCAAAAAATCTGATAGAATATTCTTCTCATGTTTAATATTACAATAGCCTCCTCTTAAAAACCACCTCATAAACTTTATTCAAGTTTTTATTCTTTTTAATCACCTTGTATTAGGTTTTATCATCGAAGTGTTGTTCTTTAAGGGTGTAGAAGTTGAAAAACTAGTTATTGAAAGTTGTATTGGTATGTGATTAAGTCGAAAGTATTTTATACTTGGCAAAGTAAATCATTTTTTGCTATCTTTAAACCACATTTCTTTCCTCGTAATTTGTTTATTTTTTTCCACGGAAATTATTTATCTTAAGTTAGTGAGCAAATATTTCCAAAAGAGATTGATATTTCATCTTATTAGAAACTAATTAAGGTACAATAACTTTGGTAGGATGCATTGTGGTTAATGAGTTATGATATTGAGAGCTAAGTGTCTATTGTCTAGTTTGTTCTTAAATATTAGTCTTAAGCTCGTATTAGAATAGTGGTAGTGTGTTCTAGTTTTGTGATAGAGATATTAACTAAGGAAAAGTAAGTTCTGTTTGACTTTATCCATTTGGTGTGGGTAATTTGTGATTTGATTTGATGATTTTGTAGCTGCATTTCCTCTGTTATGGTAGAGAACCAGCTCTTTTGGTCTTACTTGTTTGTTTAGTAATTCCATTGTGTCATCCGATGATGGAAATTAAAATTTAAAGAATGGTTCAAGTTGTAAACAAATGTTGAAGGCTACTGGAAACTAGTGAATTGACCTATATATGTTGGTCGGTTAATATATAGAATGATCTATAAAAGCTTTCTTGGAGAAAAAAGAAGAAATAAGAACATACCTGAAAAGAAAGAAAGGAAAAACTTTTTGGTAATACACTTGGTAACTCTTGGCATTAGTAGTGGTTGCTTGAAATATCTAGAATTTATAACAAGTGTTCAAATAAAAAGTACTCTAATTGAAACCACTTCACAGAACCTGCATTTTATTCCGTGCTATTGGATAATCTATAAGACTTTATCTTTTGTTGTTATTTTAGTTCAGTTATTTATATTACAAATAGTGGACAACTGTAGAGTATATTAAATTATCACACTATTTGTTATTGTTGTCATATATCTGTAATGAGTAAGTAGTTTGTTCAGCTAAATCTTGCTTCTGCAATTTATATTTTTTTCCCACCATTCAGTGATATTCAATAGACTTAAAGATGTTTAAGTCGCATGAGGTTGACATTATTGTGCACAGAAAAAGTGATAGAATTGATATTGCACTATGAACACTTCATCTCATAGGACATAATTTTTCCTTATAGGTCTTCTCTACATACTTTATCTCTGGAATTTAGTTTATGAGTTTCTTAAAGTGCACATCTTATTACAACCAAAGTAATATCAGATTAAAGCATGAATGCAGTGAAAGGGAGTAACTTTAGTCTTCATTTTGATCGTGACTTTTAAAAAATATATTAATAGGATTACATAATTCCATTTTTATGGTATCAAAATGTGTTGTCTAACAAATCTTCCGAAATTTCTTTTATAAGTGGTAACAGAACTGTCCAAAGTGTGCACAAACGATAATGCCATGCCATCTTATTGAACATCAAAAAGGAGTTGCACGTGCGGATACGCTAATATTATTTCCTAGAGGTTTTGTTCAGGATTTTTCTCGCACCTTTGACTGTATTCCAGAATACGAGAGAAAGTCATGGTCTTCAAGAGGAAATGATTCTAGCCAAGGAGGAGCTCCAAGATAGTTTATTTTTATATTGTAACTTTTTTTGTGTTTCATGTGTATACACAATTACTATACATTATGATTTTTGGTTAATAGAAGTTCATGTATCATTTTGTTTGAAAATTATCTTCAATGGTGTCTCTTATAATGTTAATGATTTGTTCTAATATACAATTGTGCAATATTAGAATGAATTTGAAGCTGCATGTTTTTTTAAAAAAAAATAAAAAACTATTTATGGCGATCAAAGTTGTCACTAATACATAGTTATTGTGGCAATAAAGATTGCCACAGAAGGCACAACATTTTTGTGACGACTATAGTCACCACAAAAGGTTGTTTTTAGTGGGTATTTGTCAATTTTTGTGGCAAGTATAGTCGCCACTATTGAGGCTTATTAATGGCGACTGGGCCACAAAAGGTTATTTTCAGTGGGTATTTGTCAATTTTTTTGGCAAGTATAGTCACCACTATTTTTCATGACCCGGATTTCCCACCCTCGGGAGTCGTGATGATGCCTACTCATGAAAGCTAGGCAAGCCACGTAATATAGAATCCCTAAGTCTTTTATTTAGCCTTTTTAACAATTTAAACTAACATGTAATTAATAATGAAATACTAACAATAAATAGATACAAGCGGAAGACTTAATCTGGTAAATTAACCATAAACAGTACAACAATGCCAACATACATCTCTACCCAAAATCAGTGTCACAATATCACAGACTGTCTGTGAATACTACATACAAATGTCTGAAAAGAAAGTAAAATCTGTCTCGGAAGCAAATGAAAACAGAATACACATAAGGATAGAAGAGAATGTCGGGCCTACGGACGCCTGCAAGACTGCCTCGGGATCTCTAACTGGACCGAAGGAAGCCATCCAATGCTACGGTCCAAAAGCTGCCGCTCCAGGATCTGCACATAGTGCAGAGTGTAGTATTAGCATAACCGATCCCATGTGCTGGTAAGTGCGTGACCTAACCCCAGCGAAGTAGTGACGAGGCTAGGACCAGTTATATAATATGCAACGAAAAATAAAACAGGAATAAACAAGTGAAGATGGGAGGGGGTACATGTTGTGGGGAAACATCAGTACCAACAGTAAATTAAGAGGAAAGCATAAGAACAATTTAGAATTTACAGCAAACCAATAAGGACTCGTATCCAATCTATAAGCACTTCGTATTATCAATTGTTGTGGCGCGCAACCCGATCCCAAAACATACTAACTCTGTTGCAGCGTGCAACCCGATCCATATCATTTATCAATGTTGCGGCGTGCAAGCTGATCCAATTATATTATTGTTGCGGCGTGCAACCCGATCCAAATATAATATTGTTGTGGCGTGCAACCCGATCCAAATATAATATTGTTGTGGCGTGCAACCCGATCCAAATATAATATTGTTGCGGCGCGCAACCCGATCCCATTATACAGTTCAACACCAATCACAACAAGAGTCCCGACAAGGGATCAATAAAGAAATAATACTATCCTAGCAAGGGAATAGACAGTATAAGTAAATACGTCCCGGCAAAGGAAAATCAGCTATAACCAAATTTGTTCCAACATCTAACTACATCAACTAGCACCAATACTCAATCATAAGTAATTTCCACGAGGATAATCATAATCCTTGTCCAACTCAGAGAATCAACAACTTAGGCATTCGTAGTATTTATTTAGAACACAACAATATCAATTTAAGACTTACGGTCATGCTTGACACCAACGTATAGATACTCGTCACCATGCCTATACATCGTACTCAACAAGTAACATGTAGCAAATAGGACTCAACTCCTAATCCCTCAAGCTAAGGTTAGACCAAACACTTACCTCGATGCCACGAACACAATTCAAGCCTCTACTACCGCTTTACCTCTTGATTCTACCACCAATTCACTCGTAACTAGCCACAAGTTACTTAATTACATCAATAAATGCTTAATGGGTCAATTCTAATATATGAAAATGAGTTTTCTAAAGTTTTACCTAAAAAGTCAAAAATAGCCCCCGGGCCTATATGGTCAAAATTCAATGTTCTAACCAAAACCCGATTACCCATTCCCCCACGAACCGATATATATATTTGTTTTGAAATCGGACCTCATATCGAGGTCCAAATCCCCAATTTTTTAAAAATCTAGGTTCTACCCAAAACATCCAATTTCCCCCATGAAAATCATTGATTTTGAGTTGAAATCATGTGAAAAAATGTTAATGATTGAAGAAAACGAGTTAAAATTGACTTACAATCGATTTGGAAGAAGAGTTGTCTTTGAAAAATCACCCAAGAGTGTTTTGATTTTGAAAAAGTGTGAAAAATGAGAGATTTTCGGCTAAGTTATAAAATTGCAGGTTATAGATGTCGCAATTGCGAACCTAAACTTCTACTAAGTTCGCATTTGCGAAAATGGGCTCGCATTTGCGAGCTGGGAAATGCGACAAACATGTCGCATTTGCGACGACTGGCCACAAGCTGGGGGATCGCATTTGCGATTAAAACCCTTGCAATTGCGAGATAGGCTGGATTGTGCTACTTTCGCAATTGCAACATAGTCCTCGCATTTTAGATATCACATATGCGAGCCAGGTTTCGCAAATGCGAAACCTGCAGGCTTGCACAGTAACAGCTGAAGCCTGCAATTCGTTAAGTCCAAAATTTTACCCCGTGGCCTATCCAAAACTGACCCGAGCCCTCGGGACTCTAAATCAAACATGCACACCAATTTAAAAATATCATACAGACTCGCTCGTGCATTCAAATCTCTAAAATAACATCAACAACTATGAATTTAACATCAAAATCAAGAAATATCTCCAGAACTTTCAAATTTTCCATTTTTCTCAAATATGATCCGATTCACGTCGTTTCAAGTCCGTTTCTTACCAAATTTCACAGACTTATCTTAAATCACATATAAGACCTGCACCGGGCGCCGAAACCAAAATACGGGCCCGATACCATCGAGTTTTAAACTCATTTCATTTCCAAAACTCAAAAATAATTTCAGAAAATAATTTTCTTTAAAAATTCATTTCTCGGGCTTGGGACCTCGGAATTCGATTCCGGACATACACCCAAGTCCCATATTTTTCTACGGACCCTCCCGGACCATTAAATTACGTGTCCGGGTCCGTTTATCCAAAATATTGACCGAAGTCAACTTAAATCCATTTTAAAGGCAAAATTTATCTTTTTTCATAGATTTTTACATAATAGCTTTTCGACTATGTGCCCGGATTACGCACGCAAATCTAGGTGATGCTGAAAGATATTTTAAGGCCTCGGAACGTAGAATTTAATTTTAACACAAGTGATGACCTTTTGGGTCATCACATCCTCTACCTCTAAAACAACTGTTCGTCCTCGAACGGACAAAAGAAGGAAGTCCCTGAATCGGGGAAAATATGGGGATAACATATCTGCATATCAGACTCAGACTCCCAGGTCGATGCCTTAGCGGGCTAACCTCTCCACTGAACACGACCAGAAGGAAAACTCTTCGATCACAACTAACGAACATGCCAGTCTAGAATAGCTACCGGCTCCTCCTCATAAGACAAGTCCTTGTCCAACTGGACAGTGCTGAAATCTAACACGTGGGATGGATCGTCGTGATATTTCTGAAGCATGGACAGATGAAACACTAGATGCACGGCTGATAAGCTCGGAGGCAACGCAAGTCTGTAAGCCACCTCTCTCACTCGATCAAGAATCTCAAACGGGCCAATGAATCTAGGGCTAAGCTTGCCCTTCTTCCCAAATCTAGTCACGCCCTTCATAGGCGACACTCGAAGCAATACTCGCTCACCGACCATGAATGCCGAACCACGAAACTTGCAGTCGGTATAACTCTTTTGCTTGGACTGAGATGTACGAAGCCTATCTTACATAATCCTAACCTTGTCCAAGGAATCCTGAACCAGATCCGTACCCAACAACCGAGCCTCCCCCGGCTCAAAGCGACCAACACCGCCTACCATACAAAACCTCATAAGGAGCCATCTGGACACTCGACTAGTAGTTGTTATTATAGGCAAACTCTGCTAAAGGCAAAAACTGATCCCACGAGCCTCCAAAGTCAATGACACAAGCTCGGAGCATATCCTCCAAAATTTTAATGGTCCGCTCGGATTGCCCGTCCGTCTAAGGATGAAATGCTATGCTCAACTCAACCCGTGTGCCCAACTCTCACTAAACTACTCTCCATAAATATGAGGTAAACTGCGTACCTCGATCCGAAATGATAGACTCGGGCACACCATGAAGACAAATAATCTCCCAGATATAGATCTCAGCTAACCTCTCGGAAGAATAGGAGACTGCCACAGGAATGAAATGTGGTGACTTGGTCAGCCTATCAATAATAACCCACACTGCATCGAACTTCCTCTGAGTACGTGGGAGTCCAACAACGAAATCCATAATGATGTGCTCCCACTTCCACTCGGGAATCTCAATCTTTTGAAAAAAAACCATCAGGTCTCTGATGCTCGTACTTAACCTGCGGACAATTCAAACACCGAGCCACATATGCAATGATGTCCTTCTTCATTCTTCTCCACCAATAATGTTGCCGCAAATCCTAATACATCTTTGCGGTGCACGGATGAATAGAGTATCGGGAGCTATGGGCCTCCTCTAAAATCAACTCTCGAAGCCCGTTCACATTAGGCACACAAACTTGACCCTGTAATCTCAAAACTCCATTGCCTCCTAAGGTAACCTGCTTGGCACCTCTGTGTTGCACCGTTTCTCTAAGGACACACAAATGGGGATCATCATACTACCGATCACGGATACGCTCCAATAAAGAGGGACGAGCGACCGTGTAAGCTAACATACGACTGGGCTCAGAAACATCCAACCTCAAGAACTGATTGGCCAAAGCCTGAACATCCAAAGCAGGCGGTCTCTCATCGACCGGAATATAAGCAAGACTGCCCATACTGGCTGACTTCTTACTCAAAGCATCGGCCACCACATTGGCCTTTCCCGGATGATATAAGATGATGATATCATAGTCCTTTAACAGCTCCAACCACCTTCTCTGCCTCAAATTCAACTCCTTCTACTTAAACATGTACTGCAGACTCTTGTGATCCGTGAACACCTCGCATGCCACGCGATACAAATAATGCCTCCAAATCTTCAACGCGTGAACAATGGCTGCTAACTCTAAATCATGAACCGGATAGTTCTTCTCATGAATCTTCAACTACCGTGAAGCATAGGCAATGACCTTGCCATCCTGCATCAACACCGATCTGGCTGGTCTAGCCAAGCAATAATCTCTCCACCAAGTCTTGGCGGATCCCGACAAGCGAAAAGTAGCAAAATTGACCGCAGTGGTTTCCACTATCCCTATGTTCCTGAGAACCTCATGACAGCTGTCTAGAAAATCTTGGGGATCCTCAGACGATGCACCGCTGAAGGTAGTAGGGAAGAGCTTGGTGAACCAGTCCAATCTCCATAAAGCATCGGCAGACATAGCTGCTCCATCACCGGTCTGAGCTACCACACCCAGCTGAACTGCTCCAACTGGCTGAGCTGCTGGAGTCTGAAATTGGGGAGCCATCTGCTCCGGAGTGCGAGTAGCTGGAGTCTGGGCTCCTCCTCCAGCCTGAGAGACGGTTGGTGTTATAGGAAGCAAGTCTGCCCGGGTGACACTCTCCATAAGGCTCACTAGATGGACCAAAGTATCCTGGAGTACTGGGGTAGCAATAAACCCCTCTAGGACCTGAGCTGAGCCCACCAGAACTGTCTGGGCCAGAACCTCATCATCAAAGTCAACCTGATGCTCCGCCGCTGGTGCTGCTGCACTGGGCTGAGCTCTGCCCCTGCCTTGGCCTCTAGCACAGCCTCGGCCTCGCCCTCTGCCCCTCGTGGGAGCTGCTGCTGGGGGCTCGGGCTGCTGATCGGTGGATGAGGAAGCGTGTGTTCTTGCCATCTGCGAAAGAACAGAGTAGAAATTCAATTAACATTGAGAAACCAAAATGCACTACAGGAAAGAATAAATGTGAAGTTTTTCCTAACTCTGTAGCCTCTAGGGGATAAATACAAACGTCTCTGAACCGATCCCTCAGACTCTACTAAGCTTATCCGTGAATTGTGAGACCTATGTAACCTAAAGCTCTGGTACCAACTTGTCACGACCCGGATTTCCCACCCTCGGGAGTCGTGATGGTGCCTACTCATGAAAGCTAGGCAAGCCACATAATATATAATCCCTAACTCTTTTATTTAGACTTTTTAACAATTTAAACTAACATGTGATTAACAGTGAAATATTAACGATAAATAGATACAAGCGGAAGACTTAATCTGGTAAATTAACCATAAACAGTACAACAATGCCAACATACATCTCTACCCGGAATCCAGTGTCACAATATCACAGACTGTCTATGAATACTACATACAAATGTCTGAAAAGAAAGTAAAATCTGTCTCGGAAGCAAATGGAAACAGAATACACATAAGGATAGAAAAGAACGTCGGGCCTACGGACGCCTGCAGGACTACCTCGGGATCTCTAACTGGACTGAAGGCAGCCACCCAATGCTACGATCCAAAAGATGCTGCTCCGGGATATAGTGCAGAGTGTAGTATCAACACAACCGACCCCATGTGCTGGTAAGGGCCTGACCCAACCCCGATGAAGTAGTAACGAGGCTATGACCAGACTACCAAATAAATCTGTGCAGTTATATAATATGCAGCAAAAAATAAAACTGGAATAAACAAGTGAAGATGGGAGGGGATACATGATGTAGGGAAACATCAGTACCAACAGTAAATTAAGAGGAAAACATAAGAACAATTTTGAATTTACAGAAAAACAATAAGGACTCGTATCCAATCTATAAACACTTCGTATTATCAATTGTTGTGGTGCGCCACTGATCACGCCCAACTCTAGTCCTAAAAAGGATAAGCGGTCGCTGCAAATATAATACGGTCTAAAAGTCCGGAGTCGAATCCCACAGAGAACTAAAGCTTAGTTATATCTATTTAATATCACTAAAAATACAAGTTTGAATAATTTTCTAAATTATAAAGATTGATATTTATATTTCTAACTAATTAACTAGCAAATACTAGAAAACGGTAAAATTATCAACTAACGAGACAAAGGGTTGTCGGAATCCTTCTAGATATGTTCCCTACAATTTTTCCAATGTATTCTCTACTGATCGTGAGCACTTTAGGTGTCGTAATTCTCTCTCGAGCAACTACAACAATTTACTAGATATATTCTCTCAAACTATGCTAGTTGGCTTTATCTAACCGCTCATTATGACCACGTCAAGGCTTTGTTATTTCTAAACCTACCTTTAAACCCGCTGTATTGATTTCTCACATACGTTAGGAGTGACGTTATTCAACAATCACCTAAATATGTATCCTTTCTCAAGCAACACATAATAAATAGGCACAGTCAATCGATGGCCATTCAATCAACAACAATAAACACGTAGTTGAACAAGTAGAGAAATCCAACGGCTCAATTATATAAAAACATAACAAGAATTTATCCTACAAAAGGTTCTATCAAAACCCTAGATAACAATTTAGCTATTCATAATAGTATGTAAAACTACAATACTAAAAATCATAACCAACAATGAAAAATAGGAAGAGGAAGGAAAAACTCATTGAAGAATTCCCTGCCTTGCTCCTATTGTGTTATTGACTCCTTAGGTCGAATCCTCGGTCTCCTTAGCCTCCTTAGGTCTAATTTTTATGTCAAAAGTGTGTCCCACTCTTAAAAATACCGTTTTCCATGTATATATACCAAGTAGGGTCGGTCCCAAACAATTATACCTTCTCCTACGCGAAAAAGGACAATATTTCCTGTCTGGACTGCCGCGACCGCGGTCAACCGCGGTATATGGCAGGTATACTGCCTCAGCCCGCCTCAGCTCCACAGTCGCGGTTTTAACCGCGACTTTTACCCGGTTCTGTTTGGAATTTGAAAAAATGTAAAATATGAAAGTTATAGACCTTTGAGTTAGCTTTCCAACCATATATTTTGGAGCCCAAATTGAGTTCTGAGCAAAATTTTATATGTATTTTACTAGACAGTATGCAATATGCCTACTCGAGTCTTCGTTTTGTTGCTTTATCATCCGTCGATCCCCGAATACGATCCTGGCTTAATTCCTTGGGATTTTACTCAGACTTCAAAGCTCAAATCACTTGAATTCATTCCATAACATCTATATAGTTCGGAATCACTCCTACAAGTCATAAAACACACCGTTAGTGCAAAACACTAGCGATTAAAGCGCAAACTCAACTAAAGTGCAGTAAATTAGAGTGTAATAATCGACTAAAATACGCAATTATAGCTTATCATCAACACCCCACACTTAAACCATTGTTCGTCCTCGAGCAATCAAACTACACTTTATATAGACACGACCTTTTTAAATAATTTTCCTAACTCATCACACCAAGAATATTTAAAATAGACTAAGCACAAAAGAATAACATCTCCACCTCAAGATTTGACTCACAAGTACCACGCATTATTCACAACTCACCTACTTACTCTAACATAGAGGTCACTGACATTACCTTTCCTTCATGAATCAAGTGCCCTCGCACAACAAAAGAGAGTAGTTCCACACAATAAAATTTAAGAACGCTTAGGAACTCAAGATAGAAAGAATTCACTCACTCTCAGAAATAATATTCATATGCCACAAAAGATGCACCATAAGCTTGGTCGTAGTGTATTACTCCACTAATGAAGCTCATTCAATCTAAGATCAATTAGGACTTTATTTAGTTATAATGTAGGCTACGGGACGGGTAGGATACATTTATATATAAGAGTGACTATACCTCCCTAAGCACTTTAATACATATACTTTAAAATTCAAACACAATACTTATGTCAAACCAAAACTCTACCTTCACATCAATGTATATTACCCCCATTCTTTTTTTTAAGCGCACTTACATCAAGAGCCACCACTTATCAAGGAATCTTTTTTTCACAACAATCCAACTACTTTTTTTTAATTCAAGTGGCTCTTACTTTTTCAAAACAGTGCACCTTTCTCCTTATTTAATTTGTTCCACTCAAAAGCCAAACCAACCACCCCACACTTTAACCTTTACAAAGTTCATTAATAATTCAAGTGCTCATGAGAGGTTATAATGGTTCAAATAGATGGTTAATTCGAACAAATGGGTAAGGCTTGTAATGTGGTTGCCAAATAAACAAGATTACAAGCTCAATAGGGTTAACTACGATACATAACAATTAGGCGGATAAAATATACATATCTGGCTCAACAAAGAAACGCCTATATCACTTCCAAGACTGAACAAAACTACTATTTCGCTTTGCAAACACACGGGGCATGTTCTAAGCATCAAATGCAATGCACAGAATGACACAAAACCTTGCACACACATGGCACATAACTCACTTAGGATTGGATTCATAGACACTCTAGTCAAAGCAGTTAAGCAAAGTTAAGATCATACAATTTAAGGTACTTATACAAGAGTCAAAAACTGAGCCTAAGCGTCACAACCAAAGTACTCACTATTCTCAAGGCATAACAAAGTCAAGAGATATTGCTTCAATTCAAAACACAACACAATGGCTCCTACTCCAAAAAAAATAACTACACCCGGTTCAAACAAAACCCTTGGAAAAGAACCGTGGTTTAAAGAAAAACCAAGGTGCAATTGCTACACTACCTAACAAAAGAAAATCTTTTTGTTTTTTTTCTTTAGACTTAAATCCCTCAAAAAAATTGTCTAATAAATCCATCGTCGGGAAAGTCCAATCTTTTCTATTTCAAAAAAATTATTCAATTAAACTAACACAACTAAAATGGCATAGAAAGTCACCCAGACATTCTCCTCACCCCACATCTAAAATTGTGCACTATTCCCAATGCACACCATAACTAATAAAAGGATAAAAGAGACTCCCTGGTAGGCCAAAGGCCGAAGCACTAACAGCTTATGGGGTACTCAGACTTCTCCCAAGCTTGGTCCTTCGTGCGGGTACCTCACACTTAGTTCCAACCATTTGGTTTGTTGTTGCATCTTTCCAATACATTTGTTTTCCATGCTCCTAGAAAATAAAAAATTGACACTACAAAATAATTCAATTAAAAAAAATAAAAGAAAGCAATAAAGATGGGTTGCCTCCCAACAAGCGCTTGATTTAACGTCGCGGCACGACGCGAATGACTTTTTGCCTCCACCTTGAGCTTATAAATTTAACCCCCAATTTGGCATCAAGTTTTCGGCTATGATCTAGGGGTGGAGGAACAAATCTAATTGGCCCAAGCAACCATTGTACTATTCTACACTTCTTGGCTTTTAGATGAGATATGTAGTCCTGTCTTTCTAGCAAGAAAAATTCCAGACTGTAGGCACCTTGTTCCTCATTCCTTGACTCCTCAATCGGCTCGGATGACTCTATTTCCATATCATCATCCAAGCCCAATGTGGAAAAATGTTTGGAGTGAGGACCAATGCGCTCAAACACATGAACTTCAGTACTTTCAACATCCTCAACATCAATGATACTAGAGTCAACAAAATTTGTATCCTCAAAGTCCTTGGCTGACTCTAGTCTCATTTCTTCAACATCGACATCTTCAAATTGTAGTTAGCTAGGTTGTTGATGTTCTACTCTGACCTCCTTAATTAACATCTCAAATTCATGCTCTTCTTGGCTACTATCCCCAATATTGGCTTGTTGAGCATTAACAGCTCCAACAACTTGACTCAATTGAGCCTCCAAATTGTGAATAGTTGCCTCCTGCCTCTCTATCTGCAGTTGTTTCTCATTATTTTGTGCCAAAAGGCACTTTAACATATCCTTGATCTCCTTCAGGCCAGAATTCCCAGGTTCTTTGTTCCTATTAACTTCACAAGAAAAGGTAGAACCATCATAATAAGGGGCTGGAGGAAGATAAGAAATATAAGCACAACCATAAAAGTGACCATTTTTACCACCACACACATTCCACAAATAAGATTGAGTTGGTGCACATAACTCTCTCTCAGGAACATTTTGAAAATTTTGCCACGGGTGGTTTCCTTCACAATATGTATGGAGATCAATAGTAGAATTGTCTACACCTAAATTCCTATAATTCCAAGATGTCATGTTTCTCAAATCAATAGTTATAAAAAATACAAAAAAGACAAAAGAAAAGAAAACAAAATAAAAGTTCAAACTCGAAACCTAGCAATATATACAGTTACAACTACACCGTTAGTTCCCCGGCAACGGCGCCAAAATTTGATCACGCCCAACTCTAGTTCTAAAAAGGATAAGCGGTCGCTGCAATTATAATCCGGTCTAAAAGTCCGGAGTCGAATCCCACAGAGAACTAAGGCTTAGCTATATCTGTTTAATATCACTAAAAAGACAAGTTTGAACAATTTTTTAAATTATAAAGATTGATATTTATATTTCTAACTAATTAACTAGCAAATACTAGAAAACAGTAAAATTATCAACTAACGAGACAAAGGGTTGGAGACTAAATTAAGGAGGTCTAGAGTTATGATTTCCCCAATTGTCGGAATCCTTCTAGCTATGTTCCCTATAATTTTTCCAATGTATTCTCTACTGATCGTGAGCACTTTAGGTGTCGTAATTCTCTATCGAGCAACTACAACAATTTACTAGATATATTCTCTCGAACTACGCTAGTTGGCTTTATCTAACCGCTCATTATGACCACGTCAAGGCTTTGTTATTTCTAAACCTACCTTTAAACCCGCTGTATTGATTTCTCACATACGTTAGGAGTGACGTTGTTCAACAATCACCTAAATATGTATCCTTTCTTAAGCAACACATAATAAATAGGTACAGTCAATCGATGGTCATTCAATCAATAACAATAAACACGTAGTTGAACAAGTAGAGAAATCCAACGGCTCAATTATATAAAAACATAACAAGAATTTATCCTACAAAAGGTTCTATCAAAACCCTAGATAACAATTTAGCTATTCATAATAGTATGTGAAACTACAATACTAAAAATCATAACTAACAATGAAAATTGTAAGAGAAAGGAAAAACTCGTTGAAGAATTCCCCGCCTTGCTCCTATTGTGTTCTTGACTCCTTAGGTCGAATCCTCGGTCTCCTTAGCCTCCTTAGGTCTAATTTTTATGTCAAAAGTGTGTCCCACACTTAAAAATACCATTTTTCCATGTATATATACCAAGTAGGGTCGGGCCCAAACAATTATACCTTCTCCTACGCGAAAAAGGACAATATTTCACGTCTGGACTGCCGCGGCCGCGGTTAAACGCGGTCAACCGCGGTATATGGCAGGTATACTGCCTCAGCCCGCCTCAGCTCTGCGGTCTCGGTTTCGACCGTGATTTTCACCCTGTTCCGTTTAGAATTTGAAATAACATAAAACATGAAAGTTGTAGCCCTTTGAGTTATCTTCCCAACCATATATTGTGGAGCCCAAATGGAGTTCTGAGCAAAGAGTTATGTGTATTTTACTAGATAGTATGTAATATGCCTACTCGAGTCTTCGTTTTGTTGCTTTATCATCCGTTGATCCCC
Organism: Nicotiana sylvestris; assembly: GCF_000393655.2. Classification (NCBI taxonomy): domain Eukaryota; kingdom Viridiplantae; phylum Streptophyta; class Magnoliopsida; order Solanales; family Solanaceae; genus Nicotiana; species Nicotiana sylvestris. Next base: position 18,795,514 of record NC_091067.1, on the reverse strand, counting down.
GAATACGATCCTAGCTTAATTTCTTGGGCTTTTACTCGGACTTCAAAGCTGCAAATCACTTGATATCATTCCATAACATCTATATAGCTAGGAATCACTCCTACAAGGCATAAAATACACCGTTAGTGCAAAACACTAGCGATTAAAGCGCAAACTCAACTAAAGTGCAGTAAATTAGAGTGTAATAATCGACTAAAATACGCAATTATAGCCTATCATCAGCAACCCAATCCCAAAATATATTAACTCTGTTTCAGCGTGCAACCCGATCCATATCATTTATCACTGTTGCAGCATGCAACCCGATCCAATTATATTATTATTGCGGCGTGCAATCCGATCCAAATATAATATTGTTGCGGCGTGCAACCCGATCCAAATATAATATTGTTGCGGCGCGCAACCCGATCCCATTATACGTTCAACACCAATCACAACAAGAGTCCCGACAAGGGATCAATAAAGAAATAATACTATCCCGGCAAGAGAATAGACAATATAAGTAAATACGTCCCGGCAAAGGAAAATCAGCTATAACCAAATTTGTTCCAACATCTAACTACCTCAACTAGCACCAATACTCAATCATAAGTAATTTCCACGAGGATAATCATAATCCTTGTCCAACTCAGAGAATCAACAACTTAGGCATTCATAGTATTTATTCAGAATACAACAATATCAATTTAAGACTCACAGTCATGCTTGACACCAACGTATAGATACTCGTCAACATGCGTATACGTCGTACTCAATAAGTAACACGTAGCAAATAGGACTCAACTCCTAATCCATCAAGCTAAGATTAAACCAAACACTTACCTCGATGCCACGAACACAATTCAAGACTCTACTACCGCTTTACCTCTTGATTCCACAACCAATTCGCTCGTATCTAGCCACAAGCTACTTAATTACATCAATAAATGCTAAATGGATCAATTCTAATGTATGAAAATGAGTTTTCTAAAGTTTTACCCAAAAAGTCAAAAATTGCCCCCCGGGCCCATATGGTCAAATCCCGAGGTTTGAACCAAAACCCGATTACTCATTCCCCTACGAACCCAAATATATAACTTATTTTGAAATCGGACCTCAAATCGAGGTCCAAATCCCCAATTTTTGAAAAACCTAGATTCTACACAAAATACCCAATTTCCTCCATGAAAGTCATTGATTTTGAGTTGAAATCATGTGAAAAGATGTTAATAATTGAAGAAAACGTGTTAAAATTGACTTACAATCGATTTGGAAGAAAAGTTGTCTTTGAAAAATCGCCCAAGAGTGTTTTGGTTTTGAAAGAGTGTGAAAAATGAAGAATTTTCGGCTAAGTTATAAAATTGCAGGTTGAAGATGTCGCAATTGCGACCAGGGTTCGCAATACTTCTGCTAAGTTCGCATTTGTGAAAATAGGCTCGCATTTGCGAGCTAGGAAATGCGACCAACATGTCGCATTTGCGACGACTGGCCACAAGCTGGGGGTCACATTTGCGATTAAAACCCTCACAATTGCGAGATAGGCTGGTCTGGGCTACTTTCGCAATTGCAACATAGCCCTTGCATTTGCGATATCGCATTTGCGAGTAATGCTTCGCAAATGCGAAGCTTGCAGGCCTGCATAGAAACAGCTAAAGCCTGCAATTCCTTAAGTCCAAAAATTTACCCCGTGGTCTATCCAAAACTCACCCGAGCCCTCGGGGCTCCAAACCAAACATGCCACCAACCTAAAAACATCATACAGACTCGCTCGTGCATTCAAATCACTAAAATAACATCAACAACTATGAATTTAGTATCAAAATCATGAAATTTCTCCAGAACTTCAAATTTTCCATTTTTCTCAAATATGATCTGATTCATGTAGTTTCAAGTCCGTCTCTTACAAAATTTCATAGACTTATCTTAAATCACATATAAGACCTGTACCGGGCGCCGGAACCAAAATACGGGCCCGATACCATCGAGTTTTAAACTCATTTCATTTCCAAAACTCAAAAATAATTTCACAAAATAATTTTCTTTAAAAATTCATTTCTCGGGCTTGGGACCTCGGAATTCGATTCCGGGCATACGCCCAAGTCCCACATTTTCCTACAGATCCTCCGAGACCGTCAAATCATGGGTCCGGATCCGTTTACCCAAAATGTTGACCGAAGTCAACTTACATCCATTTTAAAAGCAAAATTTATCATTTTCCACAGATTTTCACATATTAGCTTTCCGACTACGCGCCCGGACTGCGCACGCAAATCGAGGTGATGCCGAAAGAGGTTTTTAAGGCCTCGGAATACAGAATTTACTTTTTACACGTGATGACCTTTTGGGTCATCACACTATTGAGGCTTATTAATGGCAACTGGCAAGAGTCGCCACAAATAATATTTAGTAATGGTAGTACTTGGAGCGACCTTAAAGTTGCTGCTAATTGTTTTTAGTGGCGACTTTTGTGAATTTTGTGGCGATTTTTGTCGCCACAAAAAGGCCGATTTCTTGTAGTGATTATGTTGGTACTCGGTTGAGTAAGGTATCTGATGCCTATTAGTCCATCGGTTTGGGTCGTGACATTTCAAGTGGGGTCTAGGGAGGGTAGTGAGTACGCAGACCTTATCCCTACCCCTGAGGGAGTAGAAAAGTTGTTTCCGAAAAACCCTCGGCTCAAGAAGACACAACTAAATAAGTTCATGTTTACGCTTACCAAGCCTAATCTACAAAAATAGGGTTACAATTTATTGATATAATTTATACTAAAGTAAGGGTAAAAATATTATCACAACTTTTATCCCACACTTAAACTCGTGAATTGACTACAGTTATGTTTAGTTTATCTAATCATTTGTACCTTTAGACTAGTAGTCAAGGGATTTACAGGACAATTAATGCTTAAAACCTGACTTACAACTGAGGTATCCTTCAACATTTTCAAATAACCTGCTATGTAGTAAGTTACACACATCTTCAAATACATTATAAAGTTACATGTACTTGCAATCATAGTAACAAAGATTTGGTTTAAGGTTGCACTAATCAAAATTTGCAAAAAAAGCACAAGACTCAATTTGTATATGAAATTTCTCTTTTGCATGTGACGTACTTCTGTTGTGAAGCAGCATGGATTGCCTCGCCCAATTGTATGTAATTACTTCCTCCGTCCTATTTTAATTGGCGCTTTGACTCAAAAAATTTGTCTCAAAATAACTGGCACTTCAGGAATTCAAGATTAAATAGTTAATTGTTTCCAAACTATACTTTTAGGGCTGTTTGGTACGAGGAATAAGGGATAATTAATTTCGGGATAAAATTTGACATGAGTTTATACCCTGTTTGGTTGGGATAAAATCGTGGTATAATTAATTCCGGAATTGTAGTGTTATTTTATCTCTATGGGAGGGCGATATAACAATTTCGGGATAACTAATCCCAAGATAATTAATCATGTGATAACTTGTTTCCCAATTAAATAATCCCTTAATATCAAAGAACTAGTAGTTCTTTTAATACTACTCAATTCTCAAAAAAAACATTTAATATGGGTAACTTAGTAAACTATATCTTGTATTTACTGATTTTATGGACGTAAAAAAAGCTAAAGCGACAGTTAAAATGAAATGGATGGAGTAACAAGAATAGTATATTCAAGAGTTTTGAACGTACACACATTAGCAATTTGGCATAAATGCGGTATTTAACTTGTCTTAGCTTATATGGCACTATAATATTTGAGCGTCAACACATTTTTTCCTTGACTACGATGTCAAACATGTTTTTATAAATATTTTGAAGTAAAATGTACTTTATGTAGTTCTTAATATGTCGATTTTAATTCCAAAAAGAAAAATTTAAAAAGTTGACATTTGAATTTACACCCAAATATTGTGTTAACCATGTATTCCATACCCCGTCATTCCTTTTGGGAGGAGTGAATACCATGTTCTCACGCAGTAGTGTATCTTTCCTTGAGGCATGTTTAGTAGTAAAAAAGTTCTTCATAAAACAACTGTTTTGATTTTAATAAAACAATAGAAATTAATATTTTGGGTTTCCAAAAAAAAAAAAAACAAGAACAAAAACGAAAAAAGGAGAAAGCCAAAAGCAGTTGTTTTTCTAAAAGATTGGAGAATTGATGGGAAAATATATAAAATAAAATAGCTTGGTCTATAATTGGTAATTGAAAATTAGCCACAATTTTCAAAGTCATCGAAATTTAGCAACTTTTTCATGTAAAAATAAAATCTGAACAAATACACCCTTAAAAATCCAAAGAAATTTCAGTTCGAATTTTTTACATATGAGATTCTAGCTAAATGTGCTGAAATTTTATAATGTGTTGGAGTTCTAATATAATATGCGGCAAGTTTATATCAGGAGCTCCATAATCTAGCGTATTATGTTGGAACTTTCCGTGTTTCAGCTGGGGTATTTTTGTTCAAATTTTATCTATGTAAAATAGTGACTATTTTTAAATGACTTTGCAAATGCATGCTATTTTTCAATTACCTGTCCGAAAACTGGCTAGCTCGTGCTATTTTCGCATAAGTAATGAATGGTGAGGATGATGGCAGTATACTTAAGATGGCTGGGCCTCTCTTGAACTTGAGCTGATTGTTGCGCTGGTCTTTCTCTTTTCCGGCCCATTTATTAAGCTCAAGGTCCAAATTCTTAAGGCCCAACCCTTCAACAATGTAGTGAATTACTCTAATCTCATCTCCATTTACTTTATAATCTATAAGAATTTGGCAGTATATGTAAAATGGAAAAATGGAGTAATTATCTAGATAAAGGGATGAGATCTTCTTTAAATAGTAGTGGATCCATTTATCTATATAAGAGAGCCTAATGCTTCATACATTTCACAATCTGAAATCCGTTTTAGTAGATTGACAAGAAAAATGGAACACTCCTTGCCTTTATTTAAAGTTCTCTTTTTCCTTGTGTTGTTTTCTATGGGCAATGCAGGTACAATTTCTTTCTTATTAGGGTTTTAACAGAAAGAAAAAAAAAAGCACTTTTAACAAGAAATGTCACGAGTTCGAATTCATTTAGTAATTTTTTTTCTCTTCAATCAATCAATGTCTATGCCTCAATTCAAATTTAGTTGAGATCGATTACGAATCTTCTATATTCAAAGTAGGTATTTTTTTGGTATTGTTTATGTTAATTTATTCTTACTTTCTTTTTCCATGTATGTATAATAATACATAAACCATATTAACTAAGGTTTTTAAATTTTTTCCTCTCTCAATCAATTAATTTAATCAACTACGTCTCAATCCAGGACTAGCTTATTAGGACGATTATGAATCCTCTATATCCATTGTATTCTTCTTGATTCTTCGCACTATTCAAATCATAATTCTTCATGCTACGACCTTATTTACCAAACCGTTAATTTACTGCAATCTTATTTTATTCGATTTTTTTACGGCTATATGAAATTCACATTAAATGAAGTTTTCTTTTTAAAAAAATAATTAGAAGAAACAAAAGGAATTAGGTATATTTTTGGTATTATTTATGTTTATTTTGTTCTTACTTTTTTCTTTTGGGGATAGCAGAGGCAAAGCTTTGTTCTGAGTGGAGCAAAACATTCAAGGGGTTGTGTTTTAATTTTGGACAGTGTAAAAAAGCCTGCATAAATGAGGGTTTTACCGACGGAAAGTGCACTTTACTTAAAAGATTTCGACGATGTTACTGCACAAAGCCATGTCTTTCCAACGATCAACTCCCATAATCAATATTTTCTTTTCTTAATTTAGTTTAGTGAGGCTTAACTAAAAAAACCTAATTAATTTGCCTCTAACTAATGTACCCTTTTAGGATCTATGATGAAATAGTATTTTGGAGCTTTGGATACTACATTGTTCTTCTTTATCTCTTGAATAAATTTTGTTCAGAAAAAAAAAAGAATTAATCTAAATAGTCTCCCAACCAACCACTTAAATTAAAAATAGTCGGCATATTATATATATATATATATATATATATATATATATATATATATATATATATATATATATATATATATATATAAAATTATGTATGTTGGCTAGAAAAATAAACTGTGAATCCACATGGCAATTTGCATAAAGATGTCACGACCTCGGTTCGCCCTCCGTAAACCATCGTGACGACACCTAGTCTACAACTAGTAAGCCTAAACTGCGGAAGATAACCAAAATGCAGAATATAAACAAATTAAAACAGAATGAAGAGTGATAAAGACAGTGTTAAAAAGTGCCGCTCGGCATACACAAGACAACATTTCTCAGAACCAATTACACTATTCCAAAACCCAGAAACTCACAGAAACACAAGCCTTTGGAATATCTAATAGTCTAACTCCAGAATATCTAACAAGAAAGAAAAAAATACAGAAGGGCAGTTTTTAACAGCTAGAATAGAAAGGGACTTCTCGGTCTGCGAACGCGACAGATGTACCTCGAAGTCTCTAGAGCAGTCGCCTCCCTCAAGGATGGTAGGCCTGAGTAGAGGTACCTAGAGCTGCACGTGAAAAACATGCGCAGAAGGGGCATGAGTACACTACAATGGTACTCAGTAAGTGTCAAGCCTAACCTCGGTTGGGTAGTGACGAGGAAGGTCAGGGCCCTATTGAGGTTAAATAAAATATAAAGATCAACAGTATAGAACAGAACAGAATTGTGAGCACGTGATTTTTGCCCTATATGAGTTACTCCCATAAATTCAAACAAAATAATTTTTTCCCAGTGTTTGCAATTTCGTGGATTTTTGTAGCATTTTTCATTAATTGCTTGCATTTGTCTGCGCATGTTTAATTTTGTTTAATTCATGAAAATAAATTTATATATATATATATATATATATATATATATATATATATATATATATATATATATATATATATATATATAGAGAGAGAGAGAGAGAGAGAGAGAGAGAGAGAGAGAGAGAGAGAGAGAGATTACATTTTTAGATTAATTAGTAAATTAGTTTGTTTTATAAAAATGGAAAAACCCACAAAAAAATAACTCATTTTTGCATTTTTTTAATTTGAGTTTCGAATTTTGGGAGTTTTTCTTTTAATTTGGTATTTAATTATTTGTGGTAATTGTTATTTATAGTTAATTAATTTAATTTGGTAGGATAATTTGTATTAGGAATTAGTTTAGATTTTTAATTTTAATTTTTGAAAAGAAAAAGAATTTTTGAATTAAAGAAAAAGAGAAAAAGGGTTTGAAAGAGTTAGATTTTTGTTTTGGGCCAAACCATGAAAATTCCCAAACCCAATTAATTTTATTCCCTGAAAATCCGGCTAAATCCATTTGACCTATAGCCCAAACCCGTGTCCACCCGGTCCAACCCCCCCAAAATCCAAACGATGTCGTTCCGTTTTATTTTAGATCAAGATCGTCGATCTCAAATGATCGGACGGTCCGAAACTTATTCCCATTTTATATATAAATGTCCGAACTTCCCCCTACCCCCATAACTCATCTCCTTCGTCCCCATTCACCTTCCTCTCAAAGATTCACCATGAACCCTAACGCCGCCACCATTCCCCACCGCCTCGAGCCTGGCGGTGTCACCTCCAATCACTCCCAAAATAACACCCCATAACCACCAAGACTCCCTCGTTTCAAATCCCCACTCCGTTTGCTTCGAATCCCCCCGGAATTCCTCGAATTTTAGATCAAAAGTGAACCCTAAAAAATTCAAAAGTCATTTTCTATGGATTTTGGTAGCATGCATGGTCATAGGGTGGTGTTTCTTCGAGTTTTGAAGTTCGGACTCAACAAGACTGATGTTGTTCAGTTTGTTCTTAACAAAGAACAATTGACCGACGTTAGTTTTATTGGGTCCTTTGTCTCTGTCTAGTTTCGAGGCTTGATTTGGTAAGTTCCTTTCCCCTTTTGTGTTTTCTTTCTCTCATTGTTTTATTATCCTCTTCTTTCCCTTTCTTTAGCCTAGTTTTCTTATAATAATCTGGATGAAAATTCGATTCAACTTCTGAGTTCAAACTTGTTCTTCTGTTCATTATTTTGTTTTTCTTTTCTTTTTTATTTCTTCTTCTTTGTGAAATCCGTTTCTTTGACTTCTTTAGTTTGTTAAGCATGGCTAATTTTTTTGGTTTGTTTTTCTGTTTAATCACCTAGTTAATTAGGCCTATAACTTAGTCAATTTCTTGCTATGTAGTTAAGCTAATTAATTCATTCACCCTCGTCTTTGTTTGATTGTATTTTAAAAGGTTTCCGGATTTCTTCTTTTGGGAATTTTGGTCAGTTTTTTAAATTTGGGGATCTTTGCTTAAATTGAATTGGGCTCTAAAAGTCAAGAGCCCAGGTGGGGATTTCATTTGGATTCACAGACCCATACCAAATCTAGTTGGGTCAATTTGACCCATGTGATTTCCGAGGGAAATTTTCAGGAGTTTGAGGGGTAGTCTAGGAACTTTACCTTAGGGAATCTTTGGTAACTACCTAGGGAAGCTTCTAGGAAGCTGGGGGAAGGGGCTATTCTGTAATTCTGATATGTGAATTGAGGTTATCTGAGCAAAATTAAAAATTGAATAAGGGCTCCTAAGCTAAAATCAGAATCTAAAAGGTTTCATTTGTAAATCTGATTCTATAATAGACTGCCCTAATGCCTTGCCTATAAAGGCATCAAGACTTGCCATTCAAAGGGAACTTTTTTTCGAAGGGATAAAACGGAGAAAAAATCAAAAATGGCTGAAAATTTCATAAAATCACTGTTCCCTTGAATTTCTTCTATGATTCTTGAGATTTTCAATTTCTGAAGCAATTTCTAATTCATTTGGGGCTGAAATGGATTGAATTTGAGTTTTAAAAGTTTGGATTGAAGTTTGTTGTAGCTGGCAAGAATTTTGGATTGAAGCAATACTGTTAAAACTCAAGATTGAAGTTTACCCCAATAAACTCCTCTGATAATCTCCCTTGAAAAGTGTTCCCCAAGCTTCTTCCCGTTTTGAAAAAGATGAAAAATGGCTAAATTTTGCGAAGGCAAGAATTTATATGTTCTGCCCAGCGATTTCTGTATCTGTCCCGCTTCTGTGGAGACTTCGTTGCATCTGTGACTTTCACTTAAAGGCCCATTTTCTGCATTTGCGGTTACCCTCCCGCAAGTGCGATACCGCTTCTACGGTGAACTACCCGCATTTGCGGTGAACTACCCACATCTGCGGTTCTTGAAGAAATGGCCAAATTCCGCTTCTGCGGCCACTTAGCCACTTCTGCAGTGTCGCACCTGAGAAACCCAAACCGCAGGTGCGGTTATGACAGAACCAGCAGGTGAAGCTGCAACTTAAATTCCAAAATCTTTCCGTCAACCATCCGAAATCTTCTGAGGCCTCCGAGACCTCAACCAAAGGCACCAACAAGTCACAAACCGCTATCCAAACTTGTATCAATCCTTAAAACACCTAAAACAACATCGAAACCTCGAATTAACCATGGATTTAATCCTAAGAGTTCCATTTTTTTCAAAATACGCTTTCTATCAAAAAGTTTATCAAACCTTGTCCAAATGACCTAAAATTTTGCACACACGTTACATTCAACACTACGAAGCTACTCCAACTTCCGAAATTCCATCCTGACCCTCGGACCAAAATCTCACTATCGGACCGGAAACTTCAAAAATTCAACTTTCTGCTTTTCAAACCTAAATTATCTACGAACCTCCAAAACACAATCCGAACACGCCCCTACGCCCGAAATCACCTAACGGAGCTAACGGAACTATCGGATTTCCATTCCGATGTCGTCTTCACACTGTTCCGATTATGGTCAACTTTCCAACACTTAAGCTCTCATTTAGGGACTAAGTGTCCCAAAACTCCCCGAAACTCAAAATCGAACATCCCGACAAAACAAAATAGCAGAAATAAACTCGGAAAAGCAGTTAATAGGGGTTCGGGGCGTTAATTCTTAAGACGACCGGCCGGGTCGTCACAAAAGATCCCAAAAATAGTGCGTGCATGTATGTCTCTGCCAGTCCCAGTCATTCGATTTTCGGATTTAAATGTGGGGTTTATATTTATATTGACGTATCACTCTATGACAGCTTGTTCGTAATTTTAGGATATTTTTGAGTATTACAAAAATAGTGTGAAGTACATAAAAATCTCTATCCATTTACTCCTTTTGGTGAGTTTATATAATAACTCGATACATAATAAAACAATTGTAATAGGAAATTTAATGTACCTCAATTATAAGATAATCGTAGCGTGGAAAAAGCTTAGTTTGTAAAAAGTAAGAAAAAAAATAAAAACTACATTTGAGTTCTAGACGCTAAAAATAAGGTTTAGCCAAAAAGTGATCTGAAACGCACACCTTTGCATTATCACTGACAAAGTAGCTAGATTCATTTGCCATTGTGGTAATTTTTTTTTTGGTTAACCAGTCAAAATTTTTATTTAACCAAGTATAATATTTATAACCCGCTAGCTCAGTTGTACTCTTAAGCTAGACCAATAACAGAATTAACAATCACTTTTTATCTACTATAAATCCTCTACTTACTATCTCTACATATAACTATACACATCTAAGTAGGGTAGTTGCTCAATCTTTCTAATTCCTTGTGCCATTTGGATTCATTTTGCCCTCGTATGTGTAGCTCCAGTATAATATTCTTCATTCTCTAAAGGCTTGATATCTTCTTTCCTTGAAATCTTCGTTGGTTCCTCTCTACCCAGACATGGTAAATCACAGCTGCAAACACGAATCCTAGTATGTGAGCTCGAACTCTATATGAACTTCTCTTCTTTAACCATTCAATCTCAGCATTCCAGCTATCAATTTGATGTCTTTTTCCCAGTCATTTTAACAATGCTGCCCATATATTCCTGGAGAAATCACATTCAAAAACGAGGTACTCCATTGTCTTCTCAATATCCTTCCAACAGAGCATACAATCACTTGCTATTAATAGTCCCCACTTTCTTAGTCGATCCACTGTAGCTAGCTTTCTATGCATGGCCAACCACATAATGAATTGTTGCCTTGGTAATGCTTTTGAATCAATTGCAATCCTTTTCCAATGACACTTAGGGTACTGGGGCATTGTTGCAACATACATCTTTTTAATGCCGAACTTCCCATTTATACAGTTTTTATTCAGATCAGCAAAGGAATCCTTTTGAATTAGCCAATCCCTAGAGTCAAAGATCTTCCTAACTAGCCAAGAGGCCTGCTTAGGAGTGTATATAGTCATTATGTCCTTCTCTTTGATATAGAAACTGTGTATTGGATCTACAAGGTGTCCTTTTATGCATTGATTGCCCATAGAAGCTTATATAAAGCAACTTTATTCTAGTTAGACACATCAAGGACATTCAACCCTCCAGCTGAGAGTGGCATACAGATTTTGTCTCAATCAATAAGTGCTCTCCTCGAAAGTTCATTACTCCCAGACCAAACGAAAGTTCTACAAGCAGTCACAATCAGCTTAGTTATCTTTTTTGGCAATAAGAATACCTGTGCCCAGTAGGTCTGCATTTCAAATATTACACTCTTGATCAATTATAATCGACCACTCTAACAGGAACTTAGTAGTCCAATAATTGAGTCGTGTAATAATCCTTTCAATCAATGTCATGAACTGTTGAATAGATAGCTTCTTAGAGGACAAAGGGACTCCAACGTATTTGAATGTCAACTCTCCTGTTGTGAATTACATGTCTGTGAGAACCAAATTTTTAAACTCCCTTGGCACCCCTGCAATATATAATGCACTTTTTTCCATATTTGGTTTATGCCCTGACACCTTTGAAAAATGTTAAAATGCTCATAAGTAAGCTTATGGATAGCTTATCTACTCTGCAACACATTATCAGGTCATTAGCAAAACATATATGGGCTTATTCTTTCTATAACACCTCAAATGGTAATTGAATTCTGGAATGCACTCTAGTGTCTTCAGTGATCGATTCAGGTATTCCATCACCAATACAAATAGGTAGGGAGACATTGGATCTCCCTGCCTAAGCCCCTTCTGTGCTTGAAATTTGGTAGTCAATCCTCCATTTATCAGCATAGAATAACTAACATTTGTGACACACTCCATCACAAGTTGTACAAACTTCACAAGTGTGAATACCTATACCAAATTCTATCAGTATCATTTTCAGGAAAGACCTCTCGACTGAGTCATATGCTTTTCGTATGTCAACTTTGATCAAACACCTTGATGTGACCCCTTTCTGAGTGTAGCCTTTAACCAATTCATGTGCAATAATAATATTGTCCAATATGTTCCCCCTTCTATAAATGCTGATTGAGAAGGCCCAATAATGTAGTCCACCACAGTCTTAATTTTGCTGTGAGATCTTTGCAATGAGTTTATAAACAATAGAGCAGCATGCGATGGGTCTAAACTCCTTAACAGATGTAGGACTGTTAACTTTGGGAACCAGTGTAATTGCGGTACAATTAATACTCCTCAAAAAAAATCATTTGCAAAGAATTCCTGTATAGCTTGTTTGATTTCTCCTCCAATAAGACCCCAGTATGTTTTAAAGAATTCAGCAAGGAATCCATCAATATCTGGTACTTTTTCATTAGGCAATTCTCTAAGTGCCTGATCTATGTCCTTTTCTGTTATTGGTCTATTGAGTTCTCTTTGCTGTTCTTTGGTGAAACAAGGTCCATTTCTAGCTGTATCGATATCAATGCATGGCAATTCAGCAGCACAAGTTACCAATAAAGATTTGAAGAATCCTGTGAATTCTTGCTCTATCAGTTTTGGCTCAATGATTCTAGATCCTTGATCATCGTAGATGGTACCAATTATGTTCTTAGCCTGCCTAGAATTTAGATGCACATGAAAGAATTTAGTAATTTGGCCTCCAGATATTATCAACATTGCTCTAGATCTCTGCCTCATCACTTGCTCATTAATTCCCTCCCATTTTTCTATCTGTAGAAACAACTCTTTTTCTTCTAAGATCAGCTGACTATTAAATGGATCCTCATCAAGTTTCCCTTGAGCAATCTGCAATTGTACCCTCAAATTGTCAAGCTTCCTCTCTAATAAAGATATCTCTTTGTTCAGCTGCCCTGCCTTGTCTTTTAGCCTCTGTAGCTTTACCTATATAGAGTACATAGTATACCCCTATATTTGTTGATACCACACATCGTGCACAGCTTTCTCAAATTCCTTATTATTGAGTACCACATTGTAGAGTCTAAATGATTTTGGCAAATAGGACTTCACTACTTCTGTGTTAGTGATAATAGGAGAATGGTCTAATACTCCAGGATTTTTAAATATTGCTTCAAGGCTGCTATATCGTGTAAGTAAGAGACATTACCAAAAGCTCAGTCAATGTTGCTATAAATTCTGTGTTCTGCCTCCTTCTTATTATACTAGGACCATTGGCAACCCTTCCTGTTAAGTTATCCCAAACCAGTATTAGCCATACATCTTTGAAAATCCATAAATTCAGCTTGTTGCTTAGGTTGCACATTGATTCGATCATCCACAGATAATACATTATAGAAATCACCTATAACCAACCATGACTCTTGCATATTACTGGATATTTGTCTTATTTGTTCCCATAGGTCCCTTCTTCCAGCTATAGTATTGTTTCCATATACAAATGTTATGTTGCACGTAAATTGTGAAGTCTTGTCTTTCACCTTGCAATGTACCAGTTGATTACTAACCATCACTATATGAACCTGAATCATATTCTCTTTCCACAATAGCCAGATCCTTCCTATCTCATTTATAGAATCATCAGAGTACCCCTTCCAATCTTTGTTAAATTTAGCTCGAACTTTTGTAAGACTTCTAGGATTTATCTTTGTCTCAAGGCAGCCCAGTAGAGTGATATTATTTTTCAACAGAAATGCCTTGAGTTCTTTCTGCTTGAAGGGCTTGTTCATCCCTCTTCTTTTCCATGAGCTTATGATCATGGGGGATTTTTCTCATTGAGGCCAGCCCCTTCAGTCACCTTATCAGTGCTGCTATCATCTTGAATTCTCAAAAGACTGTATCTATTCCTTCTCAGAAGATTTTTGAAGTTTGCATCTTATAAGGCTCCCTTCTGTTGTACATGTCCTTGAGGCTTCATCATCTGCTTCCCTCTATCTCTTTGTTATGGAGGTACTGCTGCTATTATTTCCTCCTGATTCTTAGAGGATTGTTCATGTATAACCTCCTGTTGTATCTGTGATTGCTCAGTCACAGCCTTCACTCTCCACTGGGTTGTTAGTTGTGTCCTTTTCTGTTGTCTCGTTGCTTTCACTTGCTATTGTTTTGGTGTCATCTGGTTTTCTTGAGTAGCAGATTTGGGCTGCCTCTAGGCTACTTGTAGATTTGTGCATTCCTATGTATGTTGCCCTATTTGTAGGCATTCCTCAAAATATGCTGGTTTTCATTCATATTCCAGATTTTGTTCCCTGCATTTTCCACTTGCCTCTTCAATCAGCATCTTATCAGGCAACTCCTGCAAAATATCCATTTCTTCAAGCATCCGTGCATAGGAAATTCTATCACCCTAAGCTGTGAGTTTATCTGAACATATAGGTTTCCCTAGGTACTACCAGTTCGACCCAAATTCTCCTTTGTCCAGTACTAAATTTGTAATCCCAGGAAGATTACCCAAATTGGAACAGATGTAGTCATTTCCTTACTTAATTGAAAGTCAGGCTCCCCTTGTTTTGAAATCATAGGTCTATTTTGAAACGTATAGCGTCCCTACTGGATAATTTTGTTCCTATCTTCCTCCGGTTTAAATCTGAAAATGAAATAGCCCTAATCGTGTAGGTATACCTGTGGAGTACTGACTGAATTCCACACGCCATACACGAACTTAAGCATTTCTTTGAATGAGGGTGAGCCGCCCAAAACATACCCAATTAGAGTTGCCTTCCATTTCTAAGTTTGTTCATCCACTTCAATTTGATTCAATCTAACAACCTTTACCCCTTCCCTTATTATCAGGGGATAGTACTCCAATTTAAGCCCTTGTTGTTGAGATCGATTCCCATGCACTACATCAGCTATCGTTGGCACTGGCTGGCTAGGGTTTACTATCTGCGTCAAGAAAATTATTTTTCTTGTCGTTGTGTTTGCATCTACTTCCCCTGGCTTGGGAACTTCAATTTCAGTATATTTTGAAGCTTGCATCACCGTAGAGGCATCCCCCATTTCTGTCATCCATTGAATCAATTGAATTTGCGCTAATTCTTGAGGTATTCCAGATTCCGGTGTTACCAATCTAATTCCTCCTTCTGTCTCCGATACTATAGGCAATGCAGTGACCTGTGATTTTCGTCGAGCCATGGCTTTGTGCGTACGTTGGCTAACCTGCTTAATGTGTGCTTGCAATCCATTCATAGTAATTTACATTGTGGTAAATTCGATATTATAAAGAGCAAATTACTAAATTGTCCTCTAGTGACTAAATTATTTTGTTTAATGTAAACATTCAAATGAGGGTATTTTCATAAATTCACTACAAAAAATGTCAATTAACGGGAATTAATATTACAAATTGTGTGATTGTTATCCCGCAATTTATTGTCACGTACATTTGCTGCAATTTATTTGTTGCGTTAAAAAATATTGTCGCAACAATTCGCAATAGGGATAATACATAATTAGCCCCTTAGAATTGTCCCAATTTACTAGTTGCATCCTTATACTTTATGTGGGACCTATAACCCCCTTAGCTTTACCCAAACTGTAATTAACACCATATTTTGACTTGATGTGGCACTTGTTCTGGTTTGCACTTAGTGATCGCGCGTGAAAGCCCCAAAATATCATTTTATTTTTTATTTTTCCCTTTCTTCTTTTGTATTATTTTATCATCTCCTTTTTTTCTTTTTCTTATTTTCTTTTCTTCTTTCTTTTTGATGTTCTTCTTTCTTCCGCTCATCCTAACTCCCCCGTAGCTAAACCTTCAATACCAATTAGCTTTCAATGTAAACCATCATATTTGAACCCACAAATAGCATTTTTTCTATTTCTTTTTCTTATTTTTTTGTTTCCTTATTTTTTTGTAACTAACTTTTTTTATTAATCAGCAGTAACAACTGTACAAGAGCCATCGCTAGATGCCTCAACTAGCTATCATATTTACAACTGAATCTCAGAACACTTTCTAGGAATCCCTCTAGAATTATAGCTATGTACTATCTCAACTATTCTAGGAGGGGCTCGCACACAACATACACATGCAATATCCTTTGCTATTCTTTCACATCCTATGCTTGCATTCTCAAATATTCTTTTGTTTCTCTCAATCCATATACAATGTATTGCTTCAGTGTATATCATCTTGAAGAGTTGGGCTTCTCGTGATTTCCCTTTTGCTCTCCTGATCACTTCATGTACATGATGTTCCCATTCCCCTGCTATTATATTTTGGTTGTGTGTCCACTACATTAGCTTGTTCATCACTGCATGTATTCACATTTTACATATAGATGATCTCTAGATTCCTCTGCTTGCTGGCATAGACTACACTTGCTCTCTATCTCCATATCCTATCTAGTCAGCCTATCTGATGTTAGTAGTCTATTCTGCATTTGTAGACAAAGTGTAAATCGAGCTTTTGATCTTCCTGCATTTTCAAACATCATACATTTTCATGGAATCCTGGGTTATTCTCCCAGCAAATGTAGGTATATTTGGTAAATGACATTCTTTCCTGTGCATATATGTATAGTTTCTAGCTCCAGGATATCCTTTGCTTCCATGATTTTCCTCACCATTCAGCTTGCTTATTTCGGCATTGTTACATGCTCCATCTGCTCTCCTTTTATATAGTATGTATGTATCCACATTATCCAAAGTTTGTCTTTCTTGCTTGCAAGATCCCGATACAACTTTATCATAGCTGCCTTGTTCCATAGTCTTATATTTATCATATTCCATCCTTCACTACTTTTTGTGGTACAAAATTTATCCCAAGAGCCTAATGCTTTCCTTGTTATTATATTGTTGCCTGTCCATAAGTAACTTATGCAGATCCCTCCTACTATTTTCATCACCTTTTCTAGGAGCACAAACAATTGTGCCCAATAATATTGAACCTGAAATAGCACACTTTGTATCAATTAAGCTCTTCCTGCATAGGACAGTTTTTTGTATGTCCGTGATGTAAGTCTTATTGCTATTTTCTCAATGAGGGGTTGCCATTGTATAAGTGTCAAGTTGTTTGTAGATAAAGGGACCCCAAATATTTAAGTGGTAATGCTCCATTTGTGAAACCCAGTTGGCGTAATATCAACTCTTGTTCAACTTGTGGTATACCTCCAAAGTATATGAAGCTCTTTCCTAAGTTAGCTTGTAAACCTACTGCCTTTGAGAACTGGTTTAAACTTTGTTGCACTTTAGTTATTGAAGAGATATCACCTCTTGAGAACATCATCAGGTCGTCAGCAAAGCATAGATGAGTTATTTCTAACTTTGCACACCTAGGGTGGTAATGAAATGTTTTCTTCTCAGTCATCACCTTTAAGTTGCGACTCAGATATTCTATTGCAATTGTGAACATGAAGGGAGATATAGGGTCTCCTTGCTTGAGTCCCTTTGCAGCATTGAAAGGATCAGTTGGTTCACCATTCACCATTATAGTGTAGTTCATAGTTCTTACATATTTCCATCACACATGCTATGAACTTACCAAGGGATCCTAGTTAGTTCATAATTTGATCCAAATAGCTCCATTCAGCCGAGTCATAGGCTTTCTGGAGGTCTATTTTAACCATACATCTTGCTGACACATGTTTTTTTGTATATGCTTTGATTAATTCATAAGCCATGATGATGTTATCTCCAATTTTCTCCCTGGGATAAAGCCAGCCTAAGACTCACAAATGATACTGTTAATTATTTTCTATAGTCTTGCTGCTAGTATCTTGGAGATTAATTTGTACATTAGTGTGAAATATGTTATTGGCTATACTCCTTGATTGTTGCTGGATTTTCACTCTTTGGGATCAGTGTAATAGTTGTACAATTAATGGCTCTATACAATCTTCCAGCTGAGAAAAAATCCCTCACTACTTCAGTCACCTCTTCTCTAATGATGTGCCATGTTTTTTTTGAAGAAAACAACATTATATCCATCAACTCCTGGAGATTTGTCATCCCCTATGGATTACAATCCTTTTTTCTCTTTCACTCTGAACCTAGTATCAACCTTTGTTACTAATTCAGCATTGGGTCTTTTTCATTATAGTCTTATTAACTGTTGGGAGGCTTATTACAGTTGTTCCTATTAAACTTTTATAAAACTTTATGGCCTCTTCTTTGATCTCTTTAGGCTCATTAATCTTCATTCCATCTAGAGTTGTTAGCTCCCTCATCTGTTTTCTATGGGTTCTTTCCTTCATTATCACTGAAAAATACTTTGTGTTTGCATCTCCCAATTGTATCCATTTATCTCTAGCTTTCTGCTTCAGAATACTTTCCTCAACCATTGACCACTTTTCCAGATTCTGCAGTGTAATCTTTTCTTATTCTAGCATATCTTCATTATATGTCTATTGTAGTTTGCTCTGAATTGCATTAAGTTCATTCCTTGCATCCTCTATCTTCTGAGTCACAGCTCTGAATTCTTTGTTGTTCATCTATCTCAGTCTTGGTCTAAGTACTTTCAGTTTTTTCCAAGTGCTTCTCATGACCCAAAGATCACCTATTTGTTTCCAAATTTTTGCTACCATTTGTTCAAATTCTTGATGCTTTACCCATACATTGAAGAATATAAATGGACACTTTATGTTTATCTGATCAGATTCCATAGGAAGAAGTATTGGAGCATTATTAGAAATCCCTGACATACCATACTCCATTGTTATATTGCCTCATTTCACCATCTATTCATAATTGCCAAAAACTCTATTCGACTGAAAATTCTATCCTCCACTTTTTGTTTGTTTGTCCAAGTGTAGTAATCTTCTCTCCATGGTTGTTCACTCAAGTTGGTTGATTGAATACATTCAGCAAAATCTTGTATATCGAACTGATAGACTGGATTTCCATGCAGTCTATCCAGCGGACACGACAATGCAGTAAAATTCCCTAATACTAGGTAAGGTACTCTAATGCCTTGAGCTAGTATTTTCAGTGACTCCTATACCTCCTTTCTCTGCTTATTAGTGTTAAATCCATAAATGACAGTAATCTCACACTCCATTTCTCCAGTATGTTTTCTTATTTCACATTGTATCATTTGTGCTCCCTCTGATTTCTTGTTCACTTAATATCTATTATTGCCCCACAACACCCATATTCGACCATTACTAGTTGTTACATAGTTATGCATCCATCCTAATCCCTGGTCTATATTCTTACTTATAGCCACAACCTTTTTCTCCTTGACCCTAGTTTTTATTAGTGCAGCTATTCCTATTTTTTTGGTTTTCAATATATTTCTTGCTTACTTCTTCTTATATCTCTTATTCAACCCTCGTATGTTCCAAAATATCCAAGTCATAGTGTTCGTTTGTTCTACCTCATATATCAGGAGGTTTTGACTGAGCCAATTTCCCACCTCTATTCAATACTTCAAACCCATTCTTCACTGGCACTGATCCTAGCACTAGAAAGTTGATGTAGTTTAGTTCTGGTTTGCTCTTTCATCACTCTTGTTCATAGTTGATGCCACTGGGGTTGTGTCCTTCTGTTGCACTTGTATATTTCTCTTCACCACCCCTGAATTCTGCCCTGCTTCTATGGCACTTGTGATTGTATTTGTTCCTCCTATTGATGGTTACTTTGGTTAGGCTTTGTTAGGTGATCCTCTTCTTCATGTTGCTTTGCTTTGCCTTTGTCTTTGGTAACCCATTGTTGCACCAGTTTCTGTGATCCCTTCTTTTCTTTCATTTGATCCTTATGTTGTTGCTCCTGTCTTCTTCCTTCTTGTTGACATTTATGCCTAATGACTTGACATTTTTTACAAAATATTGGCTTCCAATCATAAATGATTGTTTGTCGAAATACTCTTCCATTAGGATCCTTCACATTAATCTTATCAAACAATGATTTAGTCACATCTACCTCAATTAGCATCCTTGTATAAGACACTATAATTTGCTTAGCAATACATTCATCTGCATACACGGGTGTTCCAATTGAGCTGGCTATTCTGCTAAGTAAATTATTCCCCCAACAGTTCAGTGGAAGTTTAGGAAATTTGATCCACAAAGGAATCTATGTTGGAAATTCCTTCTCAAAATCAAAACCCGGTGTCTATTATTGAAGAATAATAGGTCTGGTGCTAATAGTATATGGGCCTAAGTACAGAATCTCCTGCATGTCATCTTTCTCTTTGAATTTGTACTGACTCGACCGGTTATTTTGAGTTCTAGCACATCGTTCGATAGTTTGAGACCATGAGCAGCTTCACTTGAGGTATCTTGACTCGTACGCGTGGTTGGGATTGAAATTCGGGAAGTTCGGAGTCGATTTGGAAGGAGAATTCCCATTTCAGAAGCTTTAAGTTGGAAGAATTGACTAAGGTGGGATTTTTGCGTAAACGACCTCGGAACCCGGATTTGAAGGTTCCAGCAGGTTCGTATGATGATTCTGGATTTTGGCATATGTTCGGATCGGGTTTTGAATGACCCAGGAGCATTTCGGCATTTATTGTGGAAGTTGGCATTTTGGAAGAATTTTATAAATTTGGGTTGAAGTGCATTTCAATATTATCAATGTCCATTTAGGATTTCGAGTCTGGGAATAGCTCTGTATGGTAATTATGGTATTGGGAGCACGTCCGGAAGTGGATTTGGAGGTCCATAGGTTATTTTGGAGTCGTTTGGCGAAAGTTAGAAATTTATAGGTTTTTGAGAAGTTTGACCAGAAGTGGACTTTTTGATATCGAGATTGGATTCCGATTCCGAAAGTTGGAGTAGGTCCGTAATGTAGAATGTGACTTGTGTACAAAATTTGAGGTCAATCGAACATGATTTGATAGGTTTCGTCATCGAACGAAGAAATTTGAAGTTCTAAAGTTCATTAAGCTTGAATCGGAGTTGATGTTTTAGACTTCAATACCACATAAGAGGGGGGGTGATTTGCGTGGTACCCAATTTTTGTTTAACTGAACTATAGAAGGACCTGGTTCTTCTATGTGTTCCAACTACAAACCATTTGCGCAATAATAAGTAAAGAAAATAAAGAACACAGAGATTTTTACATGGAAAACACCTGGCTCAAAAAGGCGAAATAAAATCATGACCTACTACTCAGTAGGATTTTCCTAAACTTTTATTAAAATCACTGAGCCAAAATAGCATTTACAAAACTCTTTGTAAACCTAAGGATTAACTCCAATCCCGTTGTGGCACACAGCCTTAACTGCTGCAACAACTTCAAGTTAACTCTAACTTGAACACTCTAGGTACCTAATACAATTGCTTCTATGAAAGCTGAAAGGTACAATGTAAAATCACCTACTACAATTGAACTAGAATAAAATATAGACATTTGGAACTGGTTCTTTTATCTCGTTCAAGTAGCTTCAAGATTGCACACTCGAATCACACATAAATTGCTTGCAAAATTGCCTTGCTCTTTTGCTCTCAATTTAAGTTTAACTTCTGCTTATGTGCATTACCTGTAAAAGAGAACAATACTGATATTTAATGGGTTAGTAATTAGAGATTGACTGGGATTCAAATGCTACTCTTCTCTCGTAGAAGAGTTCAAGGTGATCTCAAACTCTAACACTATCTTCTTCCTAGATTGTGTTCTCTTCATGTAAGGAGTCTTTCTCTCCTTATCCAATATACAACCTTTTCGATCAGATCAGGAGATATTGCTTCTTGATAAATTAGATTTATCTCATTCACGTGCATCTCACATGTACAAGTTGATCACGACTGTGCTTCACAAGATGGACCTGGTCCATGTCTGAATTCTTTTGTCAGTCTTCAAAACTTCACCTGTTCTTGGGCCAACAAATTCCCCCTTTTTGATGATGAAACTCTGTGCTTTTTACTTACTTGGATCCTGTAAGAACTCAGTTTAACCATCAATACAAAGTTTAGAAAATTTAATTATCATCAAGGACCAGGTTAATTAGGTTATAAATATCACTTATTCAGAATGTGTAAAGCACAATATCTCTTCCCCCTTTTGGCATCATCGAAAAGTTGCATACAAAGTGTGAGTCCTAGATTTTAATAAGTACTCATGGCCACTGGGGCAACTGCAAGTGTAATCATGGATTAATCGTCAGTAATCAAGAAAACATATTTAAACTATCAAGCAAAGATTAATATTGAATAAGAGCAAAAGCAGTAGATATCATTGATAGAAGATATGTTGCTACCATAATCTACAACCAGAAAGCAAAACAGTTAAAATATGAGCAAAAAGAAAAATCCCTAATCTGGGTCACTGAAGGTACTAGACAGGTTCAGGGACAAAGGCTAGAATTCCTAAGGCTTTGGGGAGCTAGAGGGTTGGTTTTGGGCTTGGAGAAGATTCAGCATATTGTGAAGAATTTCATCATTCTTCTCATTTTCCTTGGTAAGCTCAACTCTGAGAACATCCCTCTCAGATTCCACCTCTGCCACACAAGCCTTGAACCTTGCTATCTCAGTATCCTTGGCTTCACATTCCTGAACAAGAGCCCTGACTTTACTGTTGATAGGCATCTTCTTGGATGAACCAGGTTCATTTAGGATGGCATTGACTAAATAGTCACAAGCAAGTAGACTATTAATGCCAAAGTGATCCTTGCTTGAGGCCATTTCCCATTTCTTCAGAGGCACATTGCACCTATCCAGAACTGTAGTCAGAATAAATCCATAGGGGGTAGCATGAGCCTTGGAGCCATTGATGACCCTGTCCAGTAGCTTGATGATGAATGTAGGCCAATTAATTTGCCCTCCTCTTTCTAGGCACTACATCAGAACTAAGTCCATATAGTTTGCAGTATGCCTTCTCTCCTGCCTGGGCAGTAGGCACTTGTTGACAAACTCAAAAATGACTTTGTGTTGTGGCCTCATCTCACTCTTCTGAACAGCTCTAGCCTCATTCACATCTGCAGCATCACAGAAACTCCTTGTAATGTCAAGGGCAGTAGGAAGGGAGTTCAGACATGGCCACATTTTCCTTATTGTCGCACCTCCTTTTTCCGTGCCCGCGGGGCGCGTAGGGAGTTTTCTCCAATTGAAGGACAGTCGAAACGGGATTTGTTTATTTGTTTCAGAGTCGCCACCTGGGAATTTTAAGGCATCCCAAGTCACCGGTTTTAATCCCTGAATCGAGGAGAATATGACTCTGTTTGTTATTCTGCGAACCAGAAATCCTGAGTAAGGAATTCTGTTAATCCGGAAGAATGTGTTAGGCATTTCCGAATTCAGTGGTTCTAGCACGGTCGCTCAACTGTTTTTATTCTTGGCTTAATTATCTTGATTTTACTAAATACGTTTTTTATTGCATGATTTTATTACCGCTGTCGTTTAGATTGTTTACAAATTAAAGATTTTTTTTTTTTGAAAACGAATCACGCGTACGTATATTCGCCTTATACATTTTTATAAACGTAAAGAATCATGTCACGCATACGTGTACACAATAAGATTGACAATATTATATTTTTTATTAAAATATCATATGTTCAAAATTTAAAATAAAATTAAGAACATCGTCACCCTTGTATTTAAACAATGAACTGCACATCTCGGGTTATATGAAATTATTTCAACATCCTCGGAGAAACCCTTTTTTTATTAAAATGTTCGCTCGAAGTTGCGCGAACGCATAATTCGAATTGCTTTTAGAAATATAATCAGGCTAAGCGAACGCATCCCTAATTACGCAAAATATTCTTAATGGTAGTATAGATTTTCCACAAATTGTTTATTATATCCATACATTTTTATGTAAAAATCATGAGAAATTCCCATTTTTGAGATGCCCTTAAATTCTTTGAAAAGAATTCACAATTTATTAAATGTTGACCGCTGATTATATTTTTCGCGTATGAATTATATTCCTCCAGACTATTCAAATTTAAAGAAAAGAATAAACATATGATTAACACTATTTTTTAGTAAATACAACATATGTATACTAAAAATGTGAATAGCGTATGAAACTAAAAAAAAATCAATTCTTGAAAAGGATATGATATTTTCGAAGAATTCTCATTATTCCATTTGCAACGAATGTTATTTTTTACATTCTTAAACTTGTTACACATTATAAATCTAATCTCTTTCTACATGGCTTGTTCTTAATCCGATATGCATGATTATTTTAGTTAATTCTGCTTATGATTGAGTTTGGGATATACATAATCGAAACGATTTTTATTCTCAACCTATGCGAACTCTTGGCAAACGCTAACTTTACACGTAAAAAAAAATTGTTGACTTATTGTTTACATTATTTTTAAAAAAAATGAGGTGATTGCATTCAAATAACTTAGGCCATTTGTTATTAAGAAAAGAACTAATCTACCTGTTGTCTTTAATAAGACGATATCATATATAACATGAATATACCCCTACACCATTCACCATATTCCAACATTATGAACCTAACGGATTTTATCAATGCGTCTTTCGACTATTGATTATAAACATAACCATTATTACGCCATATATGGACAAAATGCAACCAACATCATCTAGCCTTAATCCACAACCAAATAATCAAAATATGCTAACAATGCATTTTCTTGACATTTCCATACTACTCTGTACCTAACTAACAATGTCACAAGACTTAATTAATGGCCAACTTTATGTCATGTTTCCTATCTTGACAATTCAATCATAACTATACTTTAAAGAAATTCGAAATTAACCTTATTACAACACTTATACGAACTTCAAGAAATGACATTTAACTTATAGTCATCACGTCAAAATATACTACTAGATTAATCAATTGAAACAAAACCAAACTTTTAAACTAAAAACCTTAGATGAATAGAAGACAAAATTATAACTCCAAACATCATTTATTTGCCATGTTGAAGCTTTTCACAACATGAGTTTAAAAGATATGTACCTGGAAATGAATGTAGAAGGAGTAAATTTCAGCAGTAGCAGTAGTAACAAAATCAGCAGAATACCAGTATTTCCACAGATTTGAGCAATAATAGGACTCGAGGAACCCAGATGCACAGTAACAGTATTTTAAAGAAATTTCAGATTTTTAACTGAACAATGGGATCAAATAAATCTGGACAGATTCAATGAAAGAATAATATTTCTGATTTGAGACTTAGAACAAAGCAGACTGAAAAAGCTTTCAATTTCAAAACACAGAATCAACATCAATACTAGTTTCTGATGTAGAATTCTGTTTTACTGTTTCTGTTTTCCTTTCTTAACTTCTATCCAGATTTTTCTCTCTATGTATATGTATTTCTGTGTGTATTAAAATCTCAGTCTCTCTCTTAAAAAATCTGCTCTAACATCTCTTCTTTTTTCTCTTCAAATCTTAGTCTTAAAATCAGTTTCCTTCTTAAAAATCTGCCTCCTAATCTCTCTCAAAAAATCTGATCCTAAATCCCAGTCCCCATTCCCTTTTATATACAGATCTGCCCCCCCCCCTCTCTTAAGTGCTGCCTGGACCCTTTAAAATCAGAAAAATCCCCTCCAATAGCACTAAGGCTATTTTTTAATAAATCAGCCACTAAAGGTACCCTTTTCCTTATTTTCAGCATTCCCATTACCCTTTGTTTCCCATTATCTCATTAAGTAATAGCCACTAACATTCCATTATAATACATTAGCACTGACACACTGCTTTTACTGTTTCATTCCCAGAAATGCCCCTGAAATCCTACTGTTATTACTGTCTTTAAACTAAAATCAGAATCTGATACCAAACAGATTTTAAAATCTGTTCAAGCAGCTATAACCAATCCTATAATTAACCTCCTAATACAATTGTATTTACCCAACCCTTGTAAACTTGAATTCAACTCAACATCACAACAACATTATACTGAATTTCAACACAATAATTCAAACTGAACTTCAACTTTGAACTAAAATCAAACAAACACAGGAGCATTGTCAATATACTGACAATGCCCTGAAACTTAATGTTCAGGAAACAATATATACACAACATTTATTTTGACAGACTCATTGAAATATAAACAAAGGTGATTTAACTGACGAGTATTAATTAAACTGATTATCTACAACATTTGTCAACAAACAGTCTATAAAAATAGAAACAGATTGTTTCAATCAGTATTATCATAAACGAGAATTCATAATATAACTAATCGACGAACTTAATCGAGTCGATTACACACATTGTAAATAATCATACTGACAGAAACAATAGTATAATTCTGATCAAATAGACGGGTATGAGACAGAATCACAGAACCAACTAAACAAATATGAAAAATTACACCAGCTACTGAAACAAACAACATTATACACATAGGAAACAAAAGAAAAATAGGGAAAATACCTTTACTTCTTCAAATTCACACGGACACAGGGGCAACTTGGATTCGAACTTTTGAAATCAAACAGACCTTAGTCGAAGTATTCTCAACTGAAAATACTTCGACTAAGGTCGATTAGACCCCAACCTTTTATTTAATTTGGGGCAGAACCCAAAAATTGAAATTTTTAGGGTTTCTGATTCTTGGATCTTAAATTCGAACATTTCTAGGTATATTCGAATCAAACCAATGGTATTCTAGGCACGAGGGAGGTCAGGTGGGTAACTGGTGTGAGTCTGAGGTAGGTTGGAATAGGGTCAGGTTTCACTCGAATCTTCAAATGAAGATTCGAGCAGTTCCAGTAGGATTCGAGCCATGCAACTAACAGATCCGTGATGAGGGTATCTAGGGGAAGCTGTGGTGTTATTTTGGAGGCCATCGGAGAAGATAAGGTTTTCAGGCCAACCTTCGATTTAAGATTCGAAGAGTTGGGGCCTGATTCGAAGGAAACCAATGCCAGATCCGTGAAGAGGAAGTTGTGAGGAGTCTGGGGTGTTAAGGTGGTGACCGGCGGCGTTGTTGCCGCCGGGTTTCAGGTAGTGGGGAATGAGGGCGGCTAGGGTTAGGGGTGTGATTCAGAGAATGAATAGTAAGGAAGGGGGGTGTTTAGTTAGGGGGCCAGGGTAGGGGTCTAGACTTTATATAGGGGAAGGGTGGATCAATCTTGACCGTCCGATCAAGTAAGATTCACGGTCAGGATCATCTCACTTAACCAAACGACGTCGTTTGGTTTAACGTTGGGGTCGGGCTGAATCGGGGCAATGGGTCGGGTAGAGGGTTTCGGGTAAGGGTAGGGGATATCAGCCGTTGGATTGATTTAATCCAACGGTCCTTGATGAAGTGTGACCAAACGTCGTCGTTTGGATTTATTCCTGAGTTGGACCGGACCTGGGTTGTTTGGATTGGGCTGTGGGGGGGGGGTAACTTGGTTTGGGCCTGGATTTCAGTCCAGGTCCGATTTTTTAGTTTTAAAACTTATTTTACATTTCCTAATTTTAATCCTAAGTATAAAAAATCCTAATAAAAATTATAAAATAATTTTAACCTTACAAAAATATTAATTACTTTTTAACAATTATTTAACACATAGACAAAGCGTTAATCACACAGTGAAACATTAAAACTAGAACAAATGCATATTTTTGTGATTTTATTTCAATTATTTTTTAAATGCATAATTAAATCCTAGATATGCATGCAACATGTATTTTTATTTTCGTTTAATTATAACAACGTTTGACATTTACGGACAAAATACAAACAATTAATAAACGCAACACAAATTCTAAAATTGCACACTAAAAGAAATTAATTTTATTTTTGATTTATTTTGGAGTAGTTTTCGTGAGGCAAAAATCACGTGCTCACAGCTGCCCCTCTTTGTGCAGAAACTCGAAGAGTTTTTCGTGCAAAGATAAAGTGAGCGGATACGAGCGATTTTTGCCCGTTCAAATACTCCGTGGGAAGCATTTTTTTTTGAAAGATTTGACCGAACCCCTGCTTCAAAGGTTTCTTACATATCCTTGGCTATAAAGGAATCATGTCAATGTAGTTCGGGAAGTTTTGGGTAGCTGGGACTACCGTGGGACTGTGATGTTACTGCTGTTTCGTGCTGCTTTTACTGCTTGCTGACCTCCTTATTACACCTTGCTTCAAAGGTAATGCAAAAAGCTAAACTACACTATGGTACATGAATTATAAAATCTTATCTAGATCATGCCCTTGCATTTCTTGTTGTCTTGATATCTTGGTGACTCTTGGGCATTTGGCTTATTCCGCATTCCCTTTCATTGTGTCCCGTATTTTCTTTATTTGTTTGGGACTTCTTGTTGTTCTTGCTGGGGATTTGGTTGGACTCCTCAGCTTTATTGACTTTATATGGGCTCCTTTCTCTCATGGGCGGGCTTTTGATCTCAATACTTCAATTATATTCCCTTGTTCTCCAGGTGGGCACCTGACTTCTGTTGCTTCAATTCTTCATCCTCATTCTCCAGGTGGACGTCTGACTTCTTCTTAATTCTTTATCCTTATTCTCCAGGTGGACGCCTGACTTCTTCTTAAATTCTTTATCCTCATTCTCCAGGTGGACGCCTGATTTCTTCTTTATCTCTTCATCCTCATTCTCCAGGTGGACGCCAGACTTCTTCTTAAATTTTTCATCCTCATTCTATAGGTGGACACCTGACTTCTTCTTAAATTTTTCATCCTCATTCTCCAGGTGGACGCCTGACTTCTTCTTAAATTCTTCATCCTCATTCTCCAGGTGGACGCCTGACTTCTTCTTAAATTCTTTATCCTCATTCTCCAGGTGGATGCCTGACTTCTTTTTAATTCTTCATCCTCATTCTCCAGGTGGACGCCTGATTTCTTCTTCAATTCTTCATCCTCATTCTCCAGGTGGACGCCTGATTTCTTCTTTAATTCTTCATCCTCATTCTCCAGGTGGACGCCTGATTTCTTCTTTAATTCTTCATCCTCATTCTCCAGGTGGACGCCTGACTTCTTCTTAAATTCTTCATCCTCATTCTCCAGGTGGACGCCTGATTTCTTCTTTAATTCCTCATCCTCATTCTCCAGGTGGACGCCTGACTTCTTCTTAAATTCTTCATCCTCATTCTCCAGGTGGACGCCTGACTTCTTCTTAAATTTTTCATCCTCATTCTCCAGGTGGACGCCTGACTTCTTCTTAAATTCTTCATCCTTATTCTCCAGGTGGACGCCTGACTTCTTCTTAAATTCTTCATCCTTATTCTCCAGGTGGACGCCTGACTTCTTCTTCAATTCTTCATCCTCATTCTCCAGGTGGACGCCTGATTTCTTCTTTAATTCTTCATCCTCATTCTCCAGGTGGACGCCTGACTTCTTTTTAATTCTTCATCCTCATTCTCCAGGTGGACGCCTGATTTCTTCTTCAATTCTTCATCCTCATTTTCCAGGTGGACGCCTGACTTCTTCTTAAATTCTTCATCCTCATTCTCCAGGTGGACGCCTGACTTCTTCTTAAATTTTTCATCCTCATTCTCCAGGTGGACGCCTGACTTCTTCTTAAATTCTTCATCCTCATTCTCCAGGTGGACGCCTGACTTCTTCTTAAATTCTTCATCCTCATTCTCCAGGTAGACGCCTGACTTCTTCTTAAATTCTTCATCCTCATTCTCCAGGTGGACGCCTGACTTCTTCTTAAATTCTTCATCCTTATTCTCCAGGTGGACTCCTGACTTCTTTTTAATTCTTCATCCTCATTCTCCGGGTGGACGCCTGATTTCTTCTTCAATTCTTCATCCTCATTCTCCAGGTGGACACCTGATTTCTTCTTTAATTCTTCATCCTCATTCTCCAGGTGGACGCCTGATTTCTTCTTTAATTCTTCATCCTCATTCTCCAGGTGGACGCCTGATTTCTTCTTCAATTCTTCATCCTCATTCTCCAGGTGGACGCCTGATTTCTTCTTTAATTCTTCATCCTCATTCTCCAGGTGGACGCCTGACTTCTTCTTAAATTTTTCATCCTCATTCTCCAGGTGGACGCCTGACTTCTTCTTAAATTTTTCATCCTCATTCTCCAGGTGGACGCCTGATTTCTTCTTTAATTCTTCATCCTCATTCTCCAGGTGGACGCCTGACTTCTTCTTAAATTCTTCATCCTCATTCTCTAGGTGGACACCTGACTTCTTCTTAAATTTTTTTTTTTCATCGGGTGTTTCCTGACACCAATGTTGTTTTTGCCCCTGTTTTAAATCAAAGAAAACTTTGTTAGTTTTAAAGCAGGGTGGTTAACTGGGGCATTCTTGCCGACGGTGGGATTCCTCTTCGTCTTGTTTTATTGCCTTGGAATGGTTGAAAAGACTGTTTGTCCTTGTAATTGATCTTTATCTATAGGATTCTCATCTGTATGTTTTCCTTCAAACCCTTTTAACCGTAATCATATGTTCTCCTGACATTGCTGATTCGCTTTTGATTTTTCTTATACCCGTATCTTATTATTTTTTATTACCTCCTGCCCATCATGGCCGTATTTTTGTCCTATGCAACCTTGAATCTTGGTAGTATACCTTGACATTCTTTCTTATTTGTTTGGAACAAAACTCATCTCAAAAGCTTTAGAAGAGTAAGATTATATGTGACGAAAACATGATGATTTCGACAATCTAGAATGAAAAGAAAAATCCAAATTTGGATGATTTTTGGAGAAGGAATAAAGGACTTATCTGATTGGAGTCACTGGCGCCAATGATCATGGTATGCATTTTGGATTAATCAACCCAGTCTTTTAATCAATCTCCTTTCAATTGTCTCATTTTTCCCCAAAATTTCCATAACCCAACTTCATTTTTCATTTTACAGACCTGTTTGACTTGCAATATCTCAAAGAGTTTTCACCGACAAACCTTCATCATTTGTTCATTTCTTACTTCCTTTTCGCCTTATGGTGCCTGCGAAGGTTTTCATCAATAAGACTCTCTCATTTTACTTTCTTTTCTTGTTTGTACCAGAGTGTTATGAACTATCTTCATTTGCTTGACTCAGCATTTTTCTAAGATTGATCGAAAGGTCTTTTTGGTATGTGGTTGGAAATGGAAAGGTATCAAAAGTTAAACAATTTTGATATGGGTTTAAAATTACAACTCTTGGAATCTTTTTCTTATTACCAATACAATTCCTGCCCCAGTTTCTTGATTGGGGTCTCTTGATGTTTCTTTTTGTGCACATTATGCATATTGTGCACCCTATGACCGAGCTGTGAGGCGCCTACGTATCCTTCTTTGAGGAATCAGGTCAAACGTAGTTCACTAAATAATAGTTATTCTTTTTTTTTTTAGAATAATTATTTCATATTTGATTTTCATTGATTCCATGAGAAGGTAGGAAAGAAACAAATATGGATCAAAGGGGAAGCAAAGGGTATAGTGTTTGGATAGCAGAATAAATTGCCTTTGTCATTCCAATCTTTGAAATAATGCTAAATACAAACATTCAAAAAGTTATGCATAATATCTCTTTACCGCGTCAGAATTGATCGCCATGTCCATGCATTTGCCTTCAATATCTGTTAAGCATAGAGCACCATTCGATAATACTCTAGTCACAATGAATGGTCCTTGCCAATTCGGGGCAAATTTGCCTTTTGCCTCAACCTGATGTGGAAGAATACGTTTCAGCACATGCTGACCCACTTCAAACTTCCGGGGACACACCTTTTTGTTGTATGCTCTTGCTATTCTTCTTTGATACAATTGACCATGACATACTGCGGCCAATCGTTTTTCATCAATCAAGTTTAACTGTTCCAGACGGGTTTTGACCCATTCATCATCATCAATCTTTGCTTCGGCGATGATCCGAAGGGAAGGAATCTCAACTTCTGCAGGAATTACTGCTTCAGTGCCATATACCAACAAATAAGGAGTTGCTCCTACTGAAGTGCGAACAGTAGTGCGATATCCCAATAACGCAAATGGTAGTTTTTCGTGCCATTGTCTTGAACCTTCTACCATTTTCCGAAGTATCTTCTTTATGTTTTTGTTGGCTGCCTCGACTGCTCCATTCGCCTTGGGCCGATATGGGGTAGAGTTGCGATGTGTAATCTTAAACTGTTGACATACTTCCTTCATTAAGTTACTGTTAAGATTAGCACCGTTATCTGTGATGATCACCTTTGGGATTCCGAATCGACATATGATATTTGAGTGGACAAAATCGACCACAGCTTTCTTGGTCACTGATTTGAATGTTTTGGCCTCAACCCATTTGGTAAAATAATCAATGGCTACCAGAATGAACCTGTGCCCATTGGATGCTGCCGGCTCAATTGGTCCAATCACATCCATGCCCCAGGCAACGAAGGGCCATGGTGCCGACATTGTGTGCAACTCGGATGGTGGAGAATGAATCAAATCTCCGTGTATCTGGCATTGATGACACTTGCGCACAAAACTGATACAATCTCGCTCCATGGTAAGCCAATAGTAACCAGCTCGGAGGATTTTCTTTGCCAACACATATCCACTCATGTGGGGTCCGCAAACTCCCGAATGTACTTCAGACATGACAGTTGTAGCTTGTCTGGCATCTATGCATCTTAATAATCCAAGATCTGGTGTTCTTTTATACAAAACTCTTCCGCTTAAGAAGAATCCATTTGCCAATCGCCTAATGGTCCTCTTTTGATCTCATGTGGCTTGTGCGGGATATATCCCCATCCTGATATACTCCTTGATGTCGTGGAACCATGGTTCACCATCAAATTCTTCTTCAACCATATTGCAATAAGCGTGCTGATCGTGGACTTGAATATGTATTGGATCTACATAAGCTTTGTCCGGATGGTGCAACATTGATGCCAGGGTAGCCAATGCATCGGCAACCTCATTATGGATTCTTGGAATATGTTGGAATTCCACTGATTGAAACCGCTGACAAAGATCATGTAGACATTGTCGGTATGGTATGAGCTTCAAGTCTCGGGTTTCCCATTCTCCTTGAATTTGATGTACCAAAAGATCCGAATCTCCCATGACTAAGATTTCTCGGATACCCATGTCTGCGGCTAGCCTTAACCCCAAAATACAAGCTTCATATTCAGCCATATTATTGGTGCAATAAAATCGCAATTGAGCCGTAACAGGATAGTGATGCCCTATTTCAGAAATGATTGCAGCTCCTATCCCGACTCCTTTCATGTTAGCAGCCCCATCGAAGAAAAGTTTCCATCCAGGTTTTTCAATTTGCTCGACCTCATCGATATGCATTATTTCTTCATCGGGAAAATAAGTTTTCAACGGCTCGTACTCCTCATCGACCGGGTTTTCAGCTAAATGATCAGCCAGTGCTTGGGCTTTCATTGCAGTTCGAGTCACATAGATGATGTCAAATTCTGTGAGCAATATCTTCCACTTTGCAAGTCTCCCTGTTGGCATAGGCTTTTGAAAAATATATTTCAACGGATCCAAACGCGAAATGAGGTAAGTAGTGTAGGAAGACAAATAGTGTTTCAATTTTTGAGCTACCCAAGTCAGGGCGCAACATGTCTTCTCCAGATGAGTATACTTAACCTCATAAGCTGTGAATTTCTTGCTAAGGTAGTAGATGGCCTGTTCTTTTCTGCCAGTGAGGTCATGTTGCCCCAATACACAACCAAATGAATTTTCCAAGACCGTCAAGTAAAGAATCAGAGGTCTTCCTGGCTCTGGCGGGACCAACACGGGTGGGTTTGACAGGTATTCTTTTATCTTGTCAAACGCCTCCTGACACTCATCGGTCCATTTGACCGTAGCATCCTTTTTCAACAATTTAAAAATAGGCTCACAGGTTGTCGTAAGCTGAGCAATAAACCTACTGATGTAATTCAGCCTTCCCAACAAACTCATTACTTCAGTTTTGTTCCTTGGAGGTGGCAATTCTTAGATGGCTTTGATTTTTGATGGGTCTAGCTCGATGCCTCGCCGACTGACTATGAATCCCAGCAACTTTCCAGACGGAACTCCAAATGCGCATTTGGCAGGGTTAAGCTTGAGGTTGTACCTGCGAAGTCTTAAGAAGAATTTCCTCAAATCCCCAACGTGGTCGGCCTGATGCTTTGATTTTATGATCACATCGTCCACGTATACCTCAATCTCCTTGTGTATCATATCATGAAACACTGTGGTCATCGCTCTCATGTAGGTTGCTCCGGCGTTCTTCAAACCGAATGGCATTACCCGGTAGCAATAAGTTCCCCATGGTGTGATGAATGCCGTCTTTTCTGCATCTTCTTCATCCATTAGAATTTGATGATACCCGGCATAACAATCCACGAAAGATCCTATATCATGCTTGGCACAATTATCGATCAAAATATGGATATTGGGTAATGGGAAATTATCCTTCGGACTTGCTTTGTTGAGATTGCGGTAGTCGACGCATACTCTAATTTTGCCGTCTTTCTTTGGTACAGGAACGATATTAGCTAACCAAACAGGATATCGAGTGACTCGAATGACCTTTGCTTCCAACTGTTTGGTGATTTCTTCCTTAATTCTCACACTCATATCAGGCTTGAATTTTCTCAGCCTCTGCTTGACAGGAGGCACCGTTGGATCGGTGGGCAATTTGTGAACCACTAAATCAGTGCTCAGGCCCGGCATGTCGTCATATGACCATGCAAAAACATCTTTGAATTCTATGAGTGCTTTAATTAACTCTTCTCGGATCTTTGGTTCGAGATGGACACTTATTTTAGTTTCCCGGATATTACTCGTGTCCCCTATATTGATGTCCTCGGTATCACTCAAGTTAGGTTTGATTTTTTCCTCAAAGTGAATTAACTCTTTACTAATCTCTTCAAAAACCTCATCTTCATCATATTCTGATTCATAATCACAATATATTTCTTGAATTAATATTTCGGAACCAGATTGATTTTTAAGACTGGGCTGAGGATTCCTCATGCATGCCATATCACTAGAGCCAGCGTAAAAAGAACTGTACAGAAAAAGAAGAAAGGGAAAAAGAAAACTATCAGGAATGATAATGAAAAAGGAAACTGTATTTTATTGGATGATGAAAGATAACAAGGTTTGCACACTTCAAACAAACTGTAAGATAAGCATTGGGATTACAACCCTGAGGTAACCCAAACAAACTGAAGGAAAATCAAAAATAAACTACCAAGACTCCTTTCGAATGGGGAGAGGAGTGGCTTTCCAATTATTAAGCTTTGTTTCTGGCCCAACGAATTGAACTTCTGCGTTGCTACATCCTTCCCCGCTTTCCAACATATTCACATCATTAAACAATTTCTCGAATCTTTCAATTAATTCCTCCTCAAGATTGACCCGGGATTTAGGAATTGTTGTTATCGGGCAATTTTTAGCACCGATCTTGAAAAAAGACTTTGATAGATGCGGGACTGGTTTTGGAAGAACCCATGCCTTTTGTCTCAGCTTTCTGGCCTTTCTCACGTTGGTGACAGTGGGTATGAATCCCAAACCGAATGTTCCCCAGTTCTCGGGGAGAGATACTGGTTGTATAATTCCTTGCAAAGATGAGCCCAAACCTTTGCCGGGTATAAAACCATTTTTTAACATTTCATAGGCTACCATGACTGATGCAGAGGTTATCTTTGGATTCGGAAGGTACTTTCTCTCTGGAATTTTCTCTACTGACACTGTGTCGAACACTTGGTATACCCATGGTCCCTGGTCATTTTCTATTCCCTCGACCGGTACAATGGCACTGCTGTGAGCATTTAAACTTTCTTCCCCATGCACAACTATTTCTTGATGATCCCATTCAAACTTGACCGCCTGGTGTAGTGTTGACGGGACTGCTTTAGCAGCATGGATCCATGGTCGACCCAACAACAAATTATAAGAAACAGTTATGTCCAGTACTTGAAACTCCATTGTGAATTCAACTGGCCCTATTGTCAGTTCCAACACTATGTCGCCAAATGAATCTCTGCTTCCACCGTCAAACCCCCGTACGCAGATATTATTCTTCTGGATCCTCTCCTCTTTGATTTTCAATTTGCTTAAAGTGGAGAGAGGGTAGATGTTTGCACTTGACCCGTTGTCAACCAATACCCGGGTTACTACGGAGTTTTCACATTTCACGGTGAGGTAAAGAGCTCTGTTGTGCCCAGTACCTTCCACAGGCAATTCATCATCAGAAAATGTAATTATGTTTGCCTCAAAGATTCTGTTGGCTATTCTTCCCAAATGATTTACAGAGATGTTTTCAGGAACATGAACCTCATTCAGGATTTTCATCAAAGGCAGACAGTGCTCCTCTGAATGGATCAGTAATGACAACAATGAAATTTGAGCGGGCGTCTTCTTCAATTGATCCACAACAGAATAGTCATGGAGTTTCATTTTTCTTAAAAACTCTTCCGCTTCTTCTTCCGTCACAGCTCTCTTTATTGGTGTTGGATTATTTTTAGTTTTTCTTAACTCTTCGGGCGTAAAACATCTTCCCAAACGAGTCAAGCATTGCACCTCACATACTTCTTCCTTGACTTCTTTTCCCTTGTACATTACAGTCACCCGCTCATAGTTCCATGGAATAGCTTTGTTGTTGATCACTGGTAGCTAGGTTACAGGTTTGATAATAACCCGATCTATACGGGCTCCTTCCACGACTACAATGGGTTTACTGGCAACCCCTGGTACTATCACTTTCAACCTTTCTTGCTTTGTGGCAACCTTGCTCGAAGATCCCTTCTCGTCTACCACAGATGGTTCATCACCATTTTTGTTCTGCTTAGGTACCGGCTTCTCCTCAGTTAACTGCTTATTTGGCTTGGCTTCATGAGACTTGATCATCATGACAGTTTGTGACGGCTTCTTTGTCTCCCCATCGGCTTGTATGATTTCTATCATATTGGCCTTCTGATGGGCTGGCATTGGATTTCTATTGATATTGGGAGCTTCGGGGGTTTGAACCTTGATTTTATTAGTATCAATCAGCTCTTGTATTGCATTTTTCAAATGCCAGCATTTTTCCGTATCATGGCCTGGTGTACCGGAACAACACTCACAGCTAATGGTGTAGTCCAGATTCTTTGGAGGAGGATTGGGTAGCTTGGATTGTATTGGTCTTAGCATGTCCAGCTGTCTCAGCCTGTGGAACAGACTAGTGTAAGACTCTTCCAATGGAGTGTAGGTTTTCTTTTTCTGTTCCTTTTCTCCCCTGAATGCTGGCCTAGGCCTGAAACCTGGTCCGGGATAGGCTCGTGGGTATGTACCTGGTATGGCAGGAGCACGCCAATTAGCGTGAACAGGTGGCTGATTGTATGCTTGTGCATGGTTAATGGAAAAATGAGGCTCCGAAGGGTGATAATATTGTTGGGATGAATCGTGGTGGTAAGTTGATTGGCGAGGTCGTTGTTGATTATAGTAAGGCAGTGAACCTCTGGGTCCCGACCAAATTCCTGAATCAACTACCGCTGCTTCCTCTCTCTTCTTTCTTCCGATTCCTCCTACCCTGCCTTGAATAGCTTGAGTAGTTGTCTTAATTGCTGAATAGCTCATAATTTTATTTGTCTTGAGGCCTTCTTCCACCATACCTCCCATCTTCACTACTTCGTTGAATGATTTCCCTACCGCTGAAACCAAATGGGCATAGTAAGTTGGTTCCAAGGCTTGGAGGAAGTAGTCTACCATTTCACTCTCCTTCATAGGAGGATCCACTCTTGCTGCCTGTTCTCTCCACCGGAAGCCATACTCTCTGAAACTTTCATTGTGTTTCTTCTCAAATTTTGTCAAAGATAGTCGATCTGGGATGATTTCCAGATTGTATTGGAAATGGTATGTGAATGCCTGTGCCAGGTCATCCCAGGTGTACCATCTCCCATGGTCCTGGCGTGTATACCACTCCAAAGCTGATCCGCTTAAACTTTGACTGAAGTAAGCCATCAATAATTCGTCCTTTCCCCCAGCTCCTCGCATCTTGCTGCAGAAACCCCTTAAGTGGGCTACTGGGTCGCCGTGCCCATTGTATAGGTCAAATTTAGGCATCTTGAAGCCAACTGGTAATTGTACATTTGGGAACAAGCACAAATCCTTGTATGCTACACTGACTTGCCCACCTAACCCTCGCATGTCTCGGAACGATTGTTCTAGACTTTTGACCTTCCTGAACATCTCTTCTTGTTCAGCATTTTTGGCTGGCTTGTCACTTTCGGTTGGGAGGTCAAAACGAGGAGTAGTTGAATGGATTTCGGAGGCTTTGAGGGTGGGCTCCGGGGGTAATATTGGTTGTCCTGGGCCTGGAATGTAGGCTCACTAGGAGATTTGTGGAGTGTAGCTGTGGGAGGTGCCACAAAGACAGGAGTTACAGGTGGAGGAAATTATGGAACTGGTTTAGGAGGGGGAGACTGCGGTGTCTGAGAGGTGGTTCCTCGGTAGTGTTGGTAAATGGGGAAATTTGGGGATAATTCAGTGGTAAGATTTTCCTGAGTTTGGGCCATTGATGAAGCAGGGTTAGTTGGGTAAGATGGGGGTAACTGCCCTGTAGACCAGGCTTGGTACATCTCAGCCATTTGTTGCTTGAGTTTAAACATCTCTTCTTTCATTTTCCCGACATCCATCTCCTCTAGCTCAATACCTGTGTCAACATCTGGGATAGACATATTTTCGGGTATTGGTCCTTTTGATCTCGTGTGATAATGATAATATGCCAGTATACTCTTTAGAGAAACTAACTGCTTGAATTCTGGAAATGAACAAGCTAGTTAGTTTTGAGAGTTTAACACATATATAATTACACGTTGAGATGCAATGCTCCTAGACAAATAACCCCTTTCTATTATGCATTTGCTCGGCTGCTTGTGTCGTCCCAGCTTTTCTTGGTCTTTTATTGTTGTTCACTCTTATTTTATTTTATTTTCTTATATATATTTTATTGTGGTGGTCGAATCTTATAGAGATTGCCTACGTATCATGCCCCCGCATGAATCAGACCTTGCGTAGTTCGGACATAAGGCAAACACTTTTATTCATTATACAAAGATGAACAGACATTACATTTGAAAACCTTATAAGAAAATGGTTTGAAACACACACACTTAAATCAAAATAAAAGATACAACTCTTAACATCTCACAACATGTCCCACTTTCCACTTTTGTTGTCAATCATTAGATTATCCGCTCAATGTGGGGCTTGACCTGGATGACCTCCCAGCGTACGATACATCATTTCCAACTCTATTGCTAGATGACGGGCAAAAGTGGGTGCATGCTCTGTAAACCTTTCATAATCCATTCCTTAGCACTTTACATAACTTTGAGAGGTGTAGACCGCCAGGTCGTGGATTTGTGCCCTGAAATCTTGAAGACGTTGGTCTTGGTTCTGCAATTGCTGCTGGCGAGTGGTGGCTATATCCCTGACACGGACTTCACGATCTAGAGCTGACTCTAATAGAGCTCGGAGTCTGTCCTGCTCTAATCTTGCATGCGCTCTTTCTCTGTCGATGTCCGCTTGTTGATGTTCTCGGTTGTATCTTCTTGCCTCTTCTAGTTGTGCACGAAGTTGGTCTTCTGAACGTATCCAATGGTCTTTTTCCTTCTTGAATTGTGCCCTGTCTTATTCGTATTGCCTTACTTGGCGTTCCTTATTAGATCTGGCTTCTTCGTTTAATTGTTGGATTCTTTCTTTTGCTTTGCTCAACGCCCTTTCGTTTTTAGCAAGAATGGAATCATAATCTTGCATTCTTTCAAAAAGATTGGCGATGGTTTTTTGATCCTTCCAACTCCTCATTGGTGTTTCAGAAGCCTTTTTCATTTTTTGAAATCGAGCATGAAGATTTTCATTCTCACAAGCTAGACTCTTCTTCTCGCCTTCAGCTTCTTGTGCTTGCAAATCTTTCTCCAGACTGAGGCTCCTCAGATTTTCCTTTAGGGCATGGATAGTTGCTTTGTACCCTTTTTCCTTTTCTCCCCAGATCAACCGCTCTTGGATTTTATCATTAAAGTTTTGAATATGGGGTCTTTTTGTTGGCCTTCTTAGCTCAGGTTCTGGTACATCATCCACGCGAGACCGTTTCTCAAACCACCTTGCATATCCAGGATTTATCTCACCCTTTGTAGTGTCTGGGACTTGAGTATCACTTTTCAAGTATCGACATCCATTCCACATCTGCTGAATTAGAGCCTCGGGAATAGTGGCTTCTGGGTGTAATTCGATTACTTGCATACTCAAATCTTCATCATCAGGAACTACTTGGTATCTCCCTAGTTGTCTTAGGACTCTTAGGGGTGCATATGGCTGGATGCTTCTCAATCCCAATAGTAGCAAATAACTATTTGAGGTTGACATGTGTATCACTTCCCTCATCGGGAGCCATCCCAAAGTCCACTCAATTTGATTTGCCGTTAAAGCCCTTAGATGAGATACCCATGCTTCTATCCCTTCTGGAGACTTATAATCTTTTATTCTTTCCTCATAACTCTCGATGCAATTATCATTGTTTGGCCCATACTGTATGATCTTGGGCTGTTGTTGGAGATGTTCAATCACCCACATTTACAACAAAATTTTGCATCCTTCGAAGACTTTCGCTCCTGATTTACATAAAGTCAACGCCCGATAAATGTCTGAGAGAATGATGGGGACAAGGGTGTGATTTTCCTTGGTGGTGAGGACTTGCACAACTTTCGCGGTGCGAATATCAATTGTTCGCTCTTTGTTTGGGAAGACCATGATTCCTAGAAAAGCCACCATGAAGGCAAAACGACGGTGAATCTGCCAAGTGTCTTTGTTTTGCTTGTTAGTAAGGCCTTTCTCATGAATTTCGAATCCATCTGACTTTCCGAACCTTGAATATAAGAAGTTGAGAGAACAACATCCGTTGATGACATTGCTTTTCCTGATTTGATTACTGATGTTCAGAAGACCGAAGAATCGATGTACCGAGGGAGGCTTTGTGAATATCAGGCTCTGATTTCTTAGACTTCCGTCAAAACCAGCATATCCAGCTATCTCCTCTAATGTAGGAGTAAGCTCGAAATCAGAGAAACGAAAGACATTCTGAAAAGGGTCCCAAAAAGTTACTAACGCCGCAATCAGATCATCACGGGGTTTAACTTTCATAATATCCGTGAAATTTCCCAAATGCTTGACGACCCATTTTTGACCATCTTCGCCTAATTCATACCACCACATTTGAAGCTGAAATAGAAACTCGTCTGTACTCGTGGATGGGGGGTTTTGTGTGGTGCTCATCTTGTATCTGAAATTTAATTTTAATAAAGTCAAGACTCATTTTGAAATTATACACTAAAAAAATCATTTTCAATTTTTATTTATTAAACACCTTTATTACAAGATTTAAAACTATTTTTTTGGGAATTTTTTAAAACAACCCATTTTATTCCTCGGTTCTCACAATGATTTCAATTAAGCTGGTCAACAAGCATGTTCGAGGCAAATGAATGCACAGGTAGCAAGTAGGATGCATCAGGATGGTCTTTTTATTTCGGGTTCACCTGTCCTAGACAGACCCAACCCCTGTGTTGAGTCTCCAAGGTCAGATGTACATGATGCAAATAGACGTTCCTACTAGGGATCCGGTACATGGTTGAGTTATTCTAGGTAAAAACCTGAGGCATATTGTTCTAAACTTGGCTTACCCAAACGGACAGTTTGAGCCGAAGTGGGGGCAACGTACAGGGAGCACGAAAGTCTACCCGGCCTAGTTACTTGTCCCAACTTCGTCTTATTTGGTATGACTTTAACAGAAAGGTGGGCCACGAGCACGTGTACACCATAAATTCAGAAGACTCAGAAAGAAGGGGGTTTCGTAGCAGTTGTATATATTCACAATTCAAATAATATTAAAGCAGTAAAAAGAAACATTTAGCATATTAAGCATATAAACAGTTGAAAATCATATAGTAAATAAAGCCAATTATCACAGTTATTTTAAGCTCGAATTCTTTAAACCCTGAACCAATGGTTCTGGGTTACAGTTTTTTCACTTTTATCCCCAGCAGAGTCGCCAGAGCTGTCGCACCTCCTTTTTTCGCGCCCGCGGGGCGCGTAGGGAGTTTTCTCTAATTGAAGGACAGTCGAAACGGGATTTGTTTATTTGTTTCAGAGTCGCCACCTGGGAATTTTAAGGCATCCCAAGTCACCGGTTTTAATCCCTGAATCGAGGAGAATATGACTCTGTTTGTTATTCTGCGAACCAGAAATCCTGAGTAAGGAATTCTGTTAATCCGGAAGAAGGTGTTAGGCATTTCCGAATTCCGTGGTTCTAGCACGGTCGCTCAACTGTTTTTATTCTTGGCTTAATTATCTTGATTTTACTAAATACGTTTTTATTGCATGATTTTATTACCGTTGTCGATTAGATTGTTTACAAATTAAAGATTTTTTTTTTTGAAAACGAATCACGCGTACGTATATTCGCCTTATACATTTTTATAAACGTAAAAAATCATGTCACGCATACGTGTACACAATAAGATTGACAATATTATATTTTTTATTAAAATATCATATGTTCAAAATTTAAAATAAAATTAAGAACATCGTCACCCTTGTATTTAAACAATGAACTGCACATCTCGGGTTATATGAAATTATTTCAACATCCTCGGAGAAACCCTTTTTTTATTAAAATGTTCGCTCGAAGTTGCGCGAACGCATAATTCGAATTGCTTTTAGAAATATAATCAGGCTAAGCGAACGCATCCCTAATTACGCAAAATATTCTTAATGGTAGTATAGATTTTCCATAAATTGTTTACTATATCCATACATTTTTATGTAAAAATCATGAGAAATTCCCATTTTTGAGATGCCCTTAAATTCTTTGAAAAGAATTCACAATTTATTTAATGTTGACCGCTGATTATATTTTTCGCGTATGAATTATATTCCTCCAGACTATTCAAATTTAAAGAAAAGAATAAACATATGATTAACACTATTTTTTAGTAAATACAACATATGTATACTAAAAATGTGAATAGCGTATGAAACTAAAAAAAATCAATTCTTGAAAACGAAATGATATTTTCGAAGAATTCTCATTATTCCATTTGCAACGAATGTTATTTTTTACATTCTTAAACTTGTTACACATTATAAATCTAATCTCTTTCTACATGGCTTGTTCTTAATCCGATATGCATGATTATTTTAGTTAATTCTGCTTATGATTGAGTTTGGGATATACATAATCGAAACGATTTTTATTCTCAACCTATGCGAACTATTGGCAAACGCTAACTTTACACGTAAAAAAATTGTTGACTTATTGTTTACATTATTTTTAAAAAAATGAGGTGATTGCATTCAAATAACTTAGGCCATTTGTTTTTAAGAAAAGAACTAATCTACATGTTGTCTTTAATAAGACGATATCATATATAACATGAATATACCCCTACACCATTCACCATATTCCAACATTATGAACCTAACGGATTTTATCAATGCGTCTTTCGACTATTGATTATAAACATAACCATTATTACGCCATATATGGACAAAATGCAACCAACATCATCTAGCCTTAATCCACAACCAAATAATCAAAATATGCTAACAATGCATTTTCTTGACATTTCCATACTACTCTGTACCTAACTAACAATGTCACAAGACTTAATTAATGGCCAACTTTATGCCATGTTCCCTATCTTGACAATTCAATCATAACTATACTTTAATGAAATTCGAAATAAACCTTATTACAACACTGATACGAACTTCAAGAAATGACATTTAACTTATAGTCAGCACGTCAAAATATACTACTAGATTAATCAATTGAAACAA
The DNA here is from genome assembly GCF_000393655.2 of Nicotiana sylvestris. Classification (NCBI taxonomy): domain Eukaryota; kingdom Viridiplantae; phylum Streptophyta; class Magnoliopsida; order Solanales; family Solanaceae; genus Nicotiana; species Nicotiana sylvestris. The sequence goes on along the minus strand of NC_091067.1, from coordinate 18,751,787 downwards.
AACCAAACTTTTAAACTAAAAACCTTAGATGAATAGAAGACAGAATTATAACTCCAAACTTCATTTATTTGCCATGTTGAAGCTTTTCACAACATGAGTTTAAAAGATATGTACTTGGAAATGAAGGTAGAAGGAGTAAATTTCAGCAGTAGCAGCAGTAACAAAATCAGAAGAATACCAGTATTTTCACAGATTTGAGCAATAATAGGACCCGAGGAACCCAGATGCACAGTAACAGTATTTTAAAGAAATTTCAGATTTTTAACTGAACAATGGGATCAAATAAATCCGGACAGATTCAATGAAAGAATATTATTTCTGATTTGAGACTTAGAACAAAGCAGACTGAAAAAGCTTTCAATTTCAAAACACAGAATCAACTTCAATACTAGTTTCCGATGTAGAATTCTGTTTTACTGTTTCTGTTTTCCTTTCTTAACTTCTATCCAGATTTTTCTCTCTATGTATATGTATTTTTGTGTGTATTAAAATCTCAGTCTCTCTCTTAAAAAATCTGCTCTAACATCTCTTCTTTTTTTCTCTTCAAATCTTAGTCTTAAAATCAGTTTCCTTCTTAAAAATCTGCCTCCTAATCTCTCTCAAAAAATCTGATCCTAAATCCCAGTCCCCATTCCCTTTTATATACAGGTCTGCCCCCCTTCTCTTAAGTGATGCCTGGACCCTTTAAAATCAGAAAAATCCCCTCCAATAGCACTAAGGCTGTTTTTTAATAAATCAGCCACTAAAGGTACCCTTTTCCTTATTTTCAGCACTCCCATTACCCTTTGTTTCCCATTATCTCATTAAGTAATAGCCACTAACATTCCATTATAACACATTAGCACTGACACGCTGTTTTTACTATTTCATTCCCAGAAATGCCCCTGAAATCCTACTGTTATTACTGTCTTTAAACTAAAATCAGAATCTGATACCAAACAGATTTTAAAATCTGTTCAAGCAGCTATAACCAATCCTATAATTAACCTCCTAATACAATTGTATTTACCCAACCCTTGTAAACTTGAATTCAACTCAACATCACAACAACATTATACTGAATTTCAACACAATAATTCAAACTGAACTTCAACTTTGAACTAAAATCAAACAAACACAGGAGCATTGTCAATATACTGACAATGCCCTGAAACTTAATGTTCAGGAAACAATATATACACAACATTTATTTTGACAGACTCATTGAAATATAAACAAAGGTGATTTAACTGATGAGTATTAATTAAACTGATTATCTACAACATTTGTCAACAAACAGTCTATAAAAATAGAAACAGATTGTTTCAATCAGTATTATCATAAACGAGAATTCATAATATAACTAATCGACGAACTTAATCGAGTCGATTACACATATTGTAAATAATCATACTGACAAAAACAATAGTATAATTCTGATCAAATAGACGGGTATGTGACAGAATCACAGAACCAACTAAACAAATATGAAAAATTAAACCAGCTACTGAAACAAACAACATTTTACACATAGGAAACAAAAGAAAAATAGGGAAAATACCTTTACTTCTTCAAATTCACACGGACACAGGGGCAACTTGGATTCGAACTTTTGAAATCAAACCGACCTTAGTCGAAGTATTCTCAACTGAAAATACTTCGACTAAGGTCGATTAGACCCCAACCTTTTATTTAATTTGGGGCAGAACCCAAAAATTGAAATTTTTAGGGTTTCTGATTCTTGGATCTTAAATTCGAACATTTCTAGGTATATTCGAATCAAACCAATGGTATTCTAGGCACGAGGGAGGTCAGGTGGGTAACTGGTGTGAGTCTAAGGTAGGTTGGGATAGGGTCAGGTTTCACTCGAATCTTCAAATGAAGATTCGAGCAGTTCCAGTAGGATTCGAGCCATGCAACTAACAGATCCGTGATGAGGGTATCTAGGGGATGTTGTGGTGTTATTTTGGAGGCCATCGGAGAAGATAAGGTTTTCAGGCCAACCTTCGATTTAAGATTCGAAGAGTTGGGGCCTGATTCGAAGGAAACCAATGCCAGATCCGTGAAGAGGAAGTTGTGAGGAGTCTGGGGTGTTAAGGTGGTGACCGGCGGCGTTGTTGCCGCCGGGTTTCAGGCAGTGGGGAATGAGGGCGGCTAGGGTTAGGGGTGTGATTCGGAGAAGATGATGAATAGTAAGGAAGGGGGGGTGTTTAGTTAGGGGGCCGGGGTAGGGATCTGGACTTTATATAGGGGAAGGGTGGATCAATCTTGACCGTCCGATCAAGTAAGATTCACGGTCAGGATCATCTCACTTAACCAAACGACGTCGTTTGGTTTAACGTTGGGGTCGGGCTGAATCGGGGCAATGGGTCGGGTAGAGGGTTCCGGGTAAGGGTAGGGGATATCAGCAGTTGGATTGATTTAATCCAATAGTCCTTGATGAAGTGTTACCAAACGTCGTCGTTTGGATTTATTCCTGAGTTGGACCGGACCTGGGTTGTTTGGATTGGGCTGTGGGGGGGTAACTTGGTTTGGGCCTGGATTTCAGTCCAGGTTCGATTTTTTAGTTTTAAAACTTATTTTACATTTCCTAATTTTAATCCTAAGTATAAAAAATCCTAATAAAAATTATAAAACAATTTTAACCTTACAAAAATATTAATTACTTTTTAACAATTATTTAACACATAGACAAAGCGTTAATCACACAGTGAAACATTAAAACTAGAACAAATGCATATTTTTGTGATTTTATTTCAATTATTTTTTAAATGCATAATTAAATCCTAGATATGCATGCAACATGTATTTTTATTTTCGTTTAATTATAACAACGTTTAACATTTACGGACAAAATACAAACAATTAATAAACGCAACACAAATTCTAAAATTGCACACTAAAAGAAATTAATTTTATTTTTGATTTATTTTGGAGTAGTTTTCGTGAGGCAAAAATCATGTGCTCACACTTGTATAGTCATCAAAACCTTCAGAGGGTATGTCAAGTATCTCACCTAGCTCCTTTGCATCAAACATCACATGAACTCCTTTCACCAGGCTGCTAACTCTGCCATCCTTAACCTCTGCATTTGCCATAAACTCAATGATTTCATTCCTGGCCAGCCTTCCATCCATCTGAAGGACCATGTCCTTCCAACCCTGATCAGCTAAGGCATCCACCAGTCTCATCATTCCTGGTTCTACCAAGTCTTTCAACAACCTACCCTTCAAAAATTTTCTCTTGCCAAACTTGGCCAGCTTGTCTTGTTCACCATCAGACTCTTCTTCTTCTTTTTCACCACTTCATGCCTCATCTTCAGAAATTCTAACTTGTTTGCTTTTTACTACAGACCTTGTCCTCTTGGCTAATGAAGGTTCAGCAGCCTTAGACACAGAGGTAGACTTCTTGGAAGAATTCTTGGGCTTTTTGGGCTTGGGGGTCTGAACCTCCAATGTTGTAATTGTCTCCTGATGGACCTGTTCTATCTCCTCAACTTCAACAGCTTCTGAGGACTCTACAACCTTCCCTTTTCCTTTATCCATCCTTTTCTTCTTACTCTCAGCCAGAGCCTTTTGTAGAGCACTCTCACGCTATTTCACCTTGCTTCTTGTGGCTCTTCCCTTTGTCTAGGAAGTTTCAGTAGGTGTTGAGGAGGAAGCCTTCCATTTCTTTGAAGGTTTAGGAACACTGGGGGGTTTTGGTGTGGGAGTTCTTCTTTTATTTGGGTCATAACTTGCCCCAGCCTTTTTCAATAGGTCTACTAGGGTCTCTTCAGTTGATGAACTAGGTTCATCTCCTTGTGCGCTTAGATTAACTAACCCTTCAGCAACTTCACCAGCACTACTTCCCCTGACTTCTTGCCACTTTCTTCAGCATTTTCTTGCTCAACCCCACAGATAGCAGGCACTGACAAATCAGCAGTGGGTGAATGATCAACCACTCTTTTCCTTTTTCCCCTCGCATCACCACATTCGCCCTCTCTCTCTTTTTCTGTTTCAAATTTCTTTTTACCTCCATTCCTTCGTAACTCAGGTATTTCCACATCCCTGATAAACCCAATCAAAATAAACCTATTTTCTAAATTCTCAGACAAGGAATAACTTACCTTAGAAAGAGATTCTTGAGTCTTCTCAAAGTCAGAAGACCCAGGTCCTTCCCCCTCACTAGCAGATTTGTACGACTCAGAATCAGAGGTAGAATCAAAATCTTGAGCCTGACTTACCTTTAATTGCTCATTTAATTTCTTTGAATGAGCCCCAGAAGCTAATATTTTTCAAGCAAGCATTTTTACCCTTCTCAGCCTGGGTTTGGGAGATGTGCTAGGTGGGGGAGGGGTAGATGAGTTAGAGGGAGTGGGTGGTGGAGGAGTTCCAGGGTTGTCTTGAGGGTTTGTCATTATCGCTGATTTCTTGAGATAATTAGTGAGTTAGAACTTTGGAGAAGAAGGCAATTAAAAGTGAAGAGGGGATTTTGACGATTTAAAATTATGAAGATGGCAGGGGGTAATGATCGTATTTAAAAGAAAATACACATTTAATGTATAACGGCAGCTTTAGCAGTGGTCAATTAGAGGTCTAATCAACATGAAATTCTAGGTTTGAATGAGAGGTTAAGCTTCCCTAGATTTTAGGCAAATTTTGTGGTTTAGAGGTCTAATGCTGACAGAATTGGTTCAAAACAACGGATAGAATTTTCTAAGGAGTTTGAACAATTTTAGGACTTCTGCTCATGATTTAAATATTTATATTTCTAATTATGCAGAGTATAGAAAACATACCTTAGCATTCAGATGAACTCATACTGATGAACCAGGTTCTCTCAAAGTTTTCTCTACTCAGTGCTTTAGTAAAGATGCAAGCAATTTGTTTATCATTAGCACATAATTCTATGGTGATCAATCATTTCTCATAGTTATCTCTCAAAAAGTGGTGTTTAACATCTATGTGTTTATTCCTCTTATGATGAACATAATTCTTTTTGATACTTATAGTACTAGTGTTATCACAGAAGATAGGAATGCAACCAACTTCAATGCCAAAGTCTATCAGTTGTTGTTTGATCCACAGCAATTGAGCATGACAAGAGGCAGCAACAACATATTCAGCCTCAGCAGTGGATAAGGCCCCTGAATTTTGCTTTTTAGTGGCCCATGACACAAGACATGAACCAAGAAAATGAACCATACCTGAGGTACTCTTTCTATCCACAAGGAAACCTGCATAGTTAGCATCAGCATACCCTACTAGATTGAAATTACTACCTTTAGGGTACCAAAGACACAAATCAGTAGTGCCTTTCAAATATCTCAGTATCCTCTTGACAACAGTCAAGTGAGATTCCTTTGGATTAGCCTGAAAACGAGCACAAAGCCCTACACTGAAAACTATGTCAGGTCTGCTGGCAGTAAGGTACAAAAGTGAACCAATCATACCTCTATACAACTCCCGATCAACTAATGAACCAGGTTCATCTATGTCTAATTTAGTGGCAGTTTCAATGGGGTGTCTATTTCCTTTGATTCATCCATTTTAAACTTTTTGATCAATTCCTTTGCATATTTCTGCTAATGGATCATGGTTCCATTTGGGTTTTGTTTGATCTGTAAGCTTATTTTGTCAGTGGTTGCTCCAAAAATTATGTCATCAACATATAGTTGTACCACAAGAAAATCCTTACCTTTTTCCCTCAAGAATAGAGTGTTGTCAATTTTACCTCTTTTGTAACCATGTCCAAGCAGGAATTTGGATAGTCGTTCATACCATGCTCTAGGAGCCTGCTTGAGTCCATAGAGAGCCTTGTCTAATTTGTACACATGTTCAGGACATTCCTTGCTCTCAAACCCTGGAGGTTGTTTAACAAACACTTCTTCTTTTAGGTAGCCATTCAGGAAGGCACTTTTGACATCCATCTGATGAAGAGTGAATTCCATGTGTGTTGTAAAGGCTATGAGGAGTTTTATTGCCTCCAGTCTTGCAACTGGAGCAAAGGTCTCATCATAATATATACCCTCCTCTTGGCTATAACATTGGACCACCAGTCTTGCTTTGTTTGTTATAACTGTTCCATCTTCATCAAGCTTGTTTCTGAAGACCCATTTTGTGTCAATTATTGATCTGTCCTTGGGTCTTGGAACTAGATGCCAAATTTGACTTCTCTCGAACTGATTGAGTTCATCTTGCATTGCATTTATCCAATATGCATCCTACAAAGCCTCAACAACATTTTTAGGTTCAATAAGAGATATGAAAGCATCAAAAGCACACAGATTCTTTAATTGTGATCTAGTTTTAACTCTAGAGGTTGGATCAGTAATTATGTTCTCAATGGAATGAGAACTTTGATACTTGTGAGGTTTCACAACCAACTGATTTCTGCTTGATGTTTCTCCATGTTCTGTTGCTGAGGAACATAGTCATGAACAGGTTCCTTTAGGGGATTAGTTTCAGTTCCTCTTTGATCAGTTTCCCCTGTCAGGTTGCCCTAGATGGAAGAACATGTTCCATCACTTATTCCTTCTTTTGGTGCCACTTTAGCTTGAGCTGAGACTTTACTCAAATCTTTTACCAGCCCAATAGCTTCATCTTCATGTTCCTATCTCTTAGAAAGAATGTTAGTTTCATTAAAAACTACATGTACACTTTCTTATACACACAAAGTTCTTTTATTGAACACTTTGTAAGCTTTGTTATGTGAAGAATATCCCAAGAATACTCCTTCATCACTTCTAGGATCAAACTTACCTAGGGAGTCCTTTCCATTATTGTGCACAAAGCACTTGCATCCAAATGCCCTAAGATGGGATATATTTGGTTTTCTTCCTTTAAGTAACTCATAGGGAGTCTTCTCTAAAGAGGTATAGTCATGTATCTATTAATGATGTAACATACAGTATTTATAGTCTCTGCCTAGAAGCTATGAGGCAGTTTGCTAGAAAGAAGCATAGTCATAGCCATGTCTTCAAGAGTCCTATTCTTTCTTTCAACTAATCCATTTTGTTTAGGAGTCCTAGGGGCAGAAAAATTATGATCTATACCATGCTCATCACAAAATTCAGCAAACTTAGCATTTTCTAATTCAGTTCCATGATCAGACCTGATTGATGCAAGTTGATTACCTAGTTGTTTCTGAGTTTTTCTAACAAAGGAAGTAAACATGTCACATGCTTCATCCTTAGATGTTAAGAACAGTACCCAGGTAAACCTAGAGTAATCATCAATAAGTACCATCACATATTTCTTACCACCTCTGCTCAAAGTTCTCATTGGACCATAGAGATCCATATGAACCAGTTCCATCATCGTGGTTGTGCTTACCATTTTCTTGCTTTTAAAGGATGATCTTACCTGCTTTCCCCTTGCATAGGCCTCACAAACTTTGTCTTCCTTGAACTTGATATTAGGTAATCCTATCACCAGGTCCTTGAAGACTAGTTTGTTGAGTTGATTCAGACTTGCATGACCAAGTCTTTTGTGCCACGGGAAGGGATCATTGCCCAACACACTTAGGCAAGTGATTTCATTTTCTAAAAGAGTGGACAAATCTACAATGTAAATATTGTTAACTCTTTTTCCCTGCAAAACAATATTGTCAGTGGTAAGATTAATCACAAAACATTTGGTAGAGGTAAATGCTACAAGGTTACCTCTGTCACACAGTTGTGACATACTTATCAGGCTATATTTCAAGTCATCTATCAAGTAGACATTCTCAATAGAATGTGCATCTATCTTACCTACCTTTCCAACCCCAATAATCTCACCTTTTTTCCATTTCCAAAGGAGACATTACCTCCTTTTAAGTACTCAAGTGAAAGGAATTGGTTCTTGCTTCCAGTCATATGTTTTGAGTAGCCACTATCCATGTATCATATTTGGCTACTTCCCTTCACTTGGACCTGCAAAAGAAATCAAGGGTTAGTCTTAGGAACCCAAACTAGTTTGGGTCTCTTTCTATAGGCAAAGGGGTAAATTAAATTCCTTTTGGCCCACCAACGCGGCAGCCTATTTTTCTCTTGAATAAAGGTTTTCTTCTTTTGACTGGCCTTTTCTTTTGCATCACATTCAACCTTGTAATGACCAGTCTTGCCACAGTGTGTGCAGATTTTGTTTTCAGGAAGAGTGATGTACTTGATTTTGGGGTCTTATTTAGGTGCTTGGGTCCCATATCCAAGTCCTCTCTTGTTGCTACTGTGATGTTCTTGTAGTCAGGATAGTGCATCAGAAACCTTATTCCATTTGCAAGTTTTGTCTAGTTCATGCTTTACCTTTCCTAGGTCTTCTTTTAATACTCTTATCTGCTCATCTTTCTTGTACAACTCATCCTTCATTTTTCCTAGATTTTCTTCTAAGGTAAGATGTGTGTGATCAGCTTTCTTCTTTCCTGTTCCTAATTTTAGTTTTAAATTTTCAAACCTAAGTTCTAAGACACTGGTGTCGAGTTCAAGAACCTGGTTCTTCAACTCAGCATTTTTACTGTCACTCTCATTAGCCCTAGATTCTAGATTTTTGCACTTGGATTTTAAGATCACACACTCCCTAGACAGTTGTTCCTTCTCATTGTTAATTACCTCAAACTCATCTCTGAAGTCTAGCAAGAGTTTAGATAACTTTTCTTTAGACAAAAATTATATCTTGTCTTTGAGATGAATCACACTTACCTCTTGTTCATTATCTGATTCTCCGATGGCCATAAGTGCTTGTTCATCTCCAGCTTCATCTTCTAAATCCTCATCTGATGTTTCTCCCCAAGAAGCAACCATAGCTTTTGTTGATCCTTTGTTCCTTTTTTTGTTGAACATGTTCCTTCTTCTTATTCCTTTGCTCAGCCTTTCCTTCTTCCATTCTATTTTCCACTGAGGATAATTCTTGATCATGTGATCAGTCTTGCCATATTTGTAGCAGCCCTCGTTGGTCTTCTTCTTAGGAGCCCTTGGTTTGTTGAAAGTAGTACCTCTTGAAGGACCATTTCCTCTCATCAGTTACTTCTTGAAATCCCTTGTGATCATGGTCATTTCATCATCCTCCAGATCTGTACCTTTAGCTATTCTGAGAGCCAGGCTCATTTCCCTCTTGGGTGCATCCATTTTCATGGTTTGCCTTCTCAGTTCATAGGCAGTGAAATTTCCAAACAGTTTATCCAACTTGAGAGTAGCAATGTTCTTTGATTCTTGAATAGCAGTGATTTTGCTTTCCGAAGTTACTGGTAAGACCCTTGTCAAGATTTTATCAACCTTGTCTTCTTCAAAGATAATTCTCCCAAGAGATTTAAGTTCATTTGTTAGTATTGTGAACCTTGTGTACATCTCCTAGATAGTTTCTCCTTCCTTCATAGTGATATTCTCATATTGAGAATATAGCAGTGTTCCTCTTGATCTCTTTACTTGAGGAGTTCCTTCATGAGCCACCTGTAAAGTGTCTCATATCTCCTTGGTAGTGGTACAACTTTGAATCCCGATGTACTCGTCTGGACCCAGTCCACACACAAGCCATTTCTTGGCTTTAGCATTTTTTCCCATTTCTTCAAGTCTTCAGCAGTGCAGACAGCTCTTGTCTTTGGCACATCCACTCTTTCAGCAGTCTTCTTGTAGTATCCAGGGCACCATCAGTGACTATGTCCCAGAGTTCATAGTTTTCTCCTATGATGTTATCTCTCATCCTCTTCTTCCACCATGAATAGTACTGACTATTAAAGAGTGGAGGCCTAGCAGTGGAGTGTCATTCCCAGTTTCTAGGTGGTGCACTCATTTTAATCTTTCCTAAGGTGTTAACCTCTTCAAGGATAACCCGCTCTGATACAAATTGATGTTTTAGACTTCACTACCACACAAGGGGGGTGATTTGTGTGGTACCCAATTTTCGCTTAACTGAACTATAGAATGACCTAGTTCTTCTATGTGTTCCAACTACTACTATTTGCGAAATAATAAGTAAACAAAATAAAAAAACAGAAATTTTTACGTGAAAAACACCTGGCTAAAAAGGTGAAAAAACTACGACCTACTACTCAGTAGGATTTTCCCAAACTTCCACTAAAATTACTGAGCCAAAACAGCATTTACAAAACTCTTTGTAAACCTAAGGATTAACTCTAATCCCATTGTGGCACACAGCCTTGTCACACCTCCTTTTTAATACCCCCGAAAGGGATATAAGGGAGTTTTTCTAATTTAAGTGACAATTGAAACTGGATTATTTATTTAAGATCAGAGTCGCCACTTGGGATAATTTATGGTGTCCCAAGTCACCGGTTTAAAATCCCGAATCGAGGAAATTTGATCTATTTACGGTCTGCGAACACAGAAATTCGGGTAAGAAATTCTGTTAACCCGGAAGAAGGTGTAAGGCATTCCCGGGTTCTGTGGTTTTAGCACGGTCTCTTTGATCATACTTGGCTTAATCAAATTGTCTAATTACTCATTAGAACCTATGTGCATTTGCCTCCTTTAATTATGAAATTATCTTGAAACGGGTCACGTGTACGTGTACCCATTTGTTTGGCACGTCAAAAATTATTTCACGCGAACGTGTCCACGATTAGTAACGCTTTATCATTATTAAGAAAGTTTGGCCGAAGTTGTGCAAACGCATACTCCGGTTTTGTTCTTAATAATCGTAATCATGTCACGCGAACGTGTCCACAACCATGATAGTATATTAAAGTGCCTAAAGTAAACTACGAACATTTGTCATTTTTATATCTAGGGTATGAAATTAATTTGAGGGCCATGTATGATTAAATCGTGGATGGCACACCTCAGACTAAATTAAATTAGTAGCCTATGAAAATAATTTTATTATTAAAAAGGTTTGATCGAAGTTGCGTGGGCGCATATTCCGAATTAGTTTTTAGAATAATAATTATGTCACACAAACGTGTACACAATCGCAATTATATTTTAAACACGCTTAAAGGTTTTTCTACGAATATTCATTTTTAATATCCAATTATGGTATTTATGAGGGCTATAGGTGATATAGTTTAATGGAATACCTCAATCTATTTGTAATGGGATACACTTAACTAACATAGCCCACTAACGTTCTTGTTTGTTAAGAAAAAGTTTGATCCATCAGTGAAAAACTTGAGGTACATGTACTAGTCCTTGAATTATTTTTGGGGTAAAAGCGGGCCAATTACAAGCCTAAGCTACTGCAGAAATGGCAAGAGCAAATGGGGCTAATGGGGCTTGGGCTTTAAACAAACCAAACGAAAGAAAGGGAAGGCAAAACCCAACTGATTTGGCTGGTGATTAGGCCAGCATTGAGCCTAGCCCTTTCATAATGAACTTCCAATAAGAAAAAGCATGTTCATTGTCAACATAAAGAAACTTAACGAGTTGGAGCTGATGAACTTAACAGAAATCGAGTTCGAGCCTAGAAAAAGCCAAAAGGAGAACAATAAAATACATTTTCATATATAACTCCAAGCGGGCCACATGATATGGGCCAAGGCTAAAAACCCTTGGGCCTAAAATTGGGCCCAAGACCAAAGGAAGACTAAATTTGATCGTTTTGGGCCTCGTATTAGACAGGCTAACTCATCAGGCCCAATTCTAAATTGAAGGCCTCCTGATACTTTACTGCCTTAGGCACACACCTACAATGCTAAACATGGAGATCAACTTGCTGATATTAACTACAGGCTACATGCATTTGAAAGTTGAAACTGCTACAAGCTGCTGTTGAACTCATACATGTAGTGATTCTAACAATAGGGATACTCCAGACATTTAAATCAGGTACTACAATGGCAACAGTAGTTCCTAAATTCATTCAGATACTTAAAACTAGAATCCAAAACAGCAAAATCATGATAGGAGTTAACCTTAGACTGAACATTACTACTGACCTAAATAAATCTAAACAAAACCAACAAATTTAAATCACAAATCAACATAATAGTCTAAGATCCCAAACTAAACTAGAAGCCGAGATACATAATCAATGACATGAATGAATGGAAATCACATAAAGGAAGACTAACACTACTACAGAGGTTAAATGAACTTAAAAGAAAACATGCGAACAAATTTCATCTGGAAGCATATATCATTCAATCTCCATATTTGATTACATAGTTCAAACTTGCACTTCACATGCAATTTAAAGTCCAAGAGTTACCTGTATGTCAAAATAGAGCAAAAGAAAGTGAAGGTTTCAGCAATACCATGAAACATGGACCAAGCAACAGATCAACAGCAAGATTTTGCTTCTTTTAAACTCTTTTTGAACCCATGAAACCCAGAAATTTCATGAAGAACCCTTTAAGTACTCTAAGAAGAATGACCAAAAAACAATTTGAGGCAGACTGATCAAAGGAATGCAGAGAATTCTCGGGTGTTTTTAGAGTGCCAATTTTCAGAGAGTCATTTTTTTTTGCGTCCAAATCCCCTTTTCAGTATGTGAATAGGGGTCCCTTTATATGGAAGAAAAATCAAAGTTCCTCTCCTATGTGCCCCTCTCCAGAAAAAGAATCTTTCTTAACCAATTTTACAGTTGTTCCTTTCTTACCCAATCCCAACACTTTTTATAACAAATCAGGACAACTAGTGATATTCTAGAACCTTCCTAAAACAACCAGCCAAGAATTCCTATCTTTTTATTTTCCAGTTAACCCTCATCAGACTTTGTTTCTTGCAAATAACCCCCTCAAACTCGCCCTAGTTTCTAATTTTCACACGCCCTAAATTTTTATATTCCCTTAACCCCCTCAAATTTCAACAAACAAATGGATATGAGCAATTTTAGCCAATCACACTACTTAACAAATAATTGATAACTTGTGCAACTAATTAGACATACATGCACTAATTGATTATGCACTAAAACAAAATATATTGACCGGATTTGGATATCAATGCAGCCAAGACAAGCAGACCATAAGAATCAATAATTAAACCTAAACCGTGCAATTAGCTATTGCCTAGCACACGAGACCATCCTAACAAACCACAGATTATTGCTACCTGAATTTCTTTATCCGGTTGAAGAGAGAAAAGAGAGAGAAAGAAACAGAAAAATAGAAAGAACGAGAAAGGAAAATAAAGGAGGAGAAGAAGAAAAGAAAACAAATGAAGAAAAAGAAGAAAGGAGAAACAAAAATACCTGACATAGGTAAACAGATGGTTGGCTTGAACGGACCTCCGGCATTCTCCAATTTAAACCGAAGTTAGTGTTAATCGAATGTTCTTGTTGAGAACAAGCGATCAATACAAGTTTCAGGTCAAATCATTCTTAGAAACTTTGAAGAACTGGAATAAATCTTTTTTTTAGATCTAAAATTGGCCGGATTTGGTGGGAATTTTGGGAAAGTTGATATGGAATTAAGGCTTAGGGGTGTGAGGGGGGTGTGGGGTGTGAATTCAGGGATGTTTGGAGGCGTTTAGGGAGTCGCCGCCGGCAGAGAAGGTGAGGGGCTTGGGGGCGGCTAGGGTTAGGATGTCTGAGAGAGAGAGAGAGAGAGAGAGAGAGAGAAGTGAAGAGGTTCAGTGAGGTTTGGGGGATTGGGGGGGTCCGACAATTATAAGGAAAAGGGGAAATAAGTTCCCAGCCGTTAGATCATCAAAGATCAAATGTTGGGATAAAATGTCTCAAAACGGCGTCGTTTTGGGGTGAGGCAGGCTTGGACCGGGTAGGTCAGAATTGGGCTAGGTCGGACCGGGTGAAATTTAACTAAAAATTGGGCTTTGACTCAACACAATTAAGCACATACTTCCTCTATCCAATTCTTTTTTTTTAATTTTTATTTTAACTAAAATTAATGAAAAAAAACCTAAATTAAACCTTAAATTAATTTAAATTGTAAAACTATCCACTTTTCTAAAAATTATAAAAGTTCTTTGATCCTAAATTAGAAGAGGAAAAACTATTATTCTAAAATTAAAACTAAAAATGCAAAAATGAACCATTTTTGTGATTTTCAATTTTAATAAGACAAATAATTAGCTAATTAATCCTAAAAATGTAAAGAAAATTCTAAATGAAATACACGATATTTTTGTATTTTTCATGATTTTAATAAAATAAACATGCAGAGAAAAATGCAAACAATTAGCAAAAAATCCTATGAAAAATCTATAAAATTGCAAATAATGGAAAAAAATTATTTTCTTAGCTTTTATGGGAGTAATTCCTATAGGGTAAAAATCATGTGCTCACAAGCCTCAACTGCTGCGATAACTTCAAGTTAACTCTAACTTGAACACTCTAGGTACCTAATACAATTGCTTCTATGAAAGCTGAAAGGTACGATGTAAAATCACCTGCTACAATTGAACTTGAATAAAAGATAGACACTTGGAACTGGTTCTTTTATCTCGTTCAAGTAGCTTCAGGATTGCACACTTGAATCACACATAAATTGCTTGCAAAATCTCCTTGCTCTTTTGCTCTCAATTTAAGTTTAACTTCTGCTTATGTGCATTACCTGTAAAAGAGAACAACACTGATATTTAATGGGTTAGTAATTAGAGATTGACTAGGATTCAAATGCTACTCTTCTATCGTAGAAGAGTTCAAGGTGATCTCAGACTCTAACATTATCTTCTTCCTAGATTGTGTTCTTTTCATGTGAGTCTTTCTCTCCTTATCCAATATGCAACCTTTTCGATCAGATCAGGAGATATTGCTTCTTGATAAATTAGATTTATCTCCTTCACGTGCATCTCACATGTACAAGTTGATCACGACTGTGCTTCACAAGATGGACCTAGTCCATGTCTGAGTTCTTTTGTCAGTCTTTAAAACTTCACCTGTTCTTGGGCCAACAGGAGTGCAATTCATGGTTTTACCACTGTATGATGTGATTTTAGGCCTTGAGCAGGTCCGCATTATGTTTTGGAACTGGTTAGTGTGATCGGATGGGGCTCAGGGGGTCCTCGGGTGGATTCTGAATGGTCATCGGATTGAGTTTGACCTTATGGAGGTACTGAGCCTGCTGTCTTTTGGTGTAACCACACCTGCGAGGTTAGCGCCACAGGTGTGGATCCGCAGAAGCGGGCATGAGGGTCGCAAAAGTGGCTTAGGCTGGAAAAGACTAGGATCGTAGAAGCGGCCGAGTTCCGCAGAACCAGGACCACACCTGCGCGTGGGGAGCAGCAGAAGCGGATGGCGATTGCAAATACGGAATCTAGGGGTCTGGTGGAGGACCGCAGAAGCGGTAATTTGTCCGCACCTGCGAAACCGCATAAGCGGTCAAGTGACTGCAGGTGCGAAGAATCGTTGGGCAGTGTGTTTATTTAAAAGACAGGATTTGGCCTATTTTCTTTCATTTTCTCTTGGTTTGGGCGATTCTTGGAGAGTTTCAAGAGGGGGTTTTCATCATCAATGGCAAGGTAAGATATCCCCACCTATTATGAGTTAAATACATTGATTATGTTTAGATTTTAACATGAAAATTAGTGAAAATTTGGAGTTTTGAATTAAAACCTAGAAATTGGTATTCTTAGATTTTGACCACGAAATTGGACATGAAATTGGGAATAAATTATATATTTGAGTTCGTAAGGTTATGGGTAATGTTTATCTTTAAAAAATTTCGAAATCCGGGCACTTGGGCCTGAGGGTGATTTTATCGACTTTCCGAGCGGAGTTGGGAATTTGTTGTAAATTGAATTGTTATGAGTATTAGAGTATATTCTCTTTGGTTTGCACATTATTTGGCTAGTTTTGGAGCGTTCGCCATCGGTTTGAGGTGTTAGAGTTGTGTTGGAGCCGGTTATAGAACTTCGGAGCGAGGTAAGTCTCCTTTCTAACCTTGTAAGAGGAAATTAACCCCATATGTGAACTAAATTATTATGTGTTTCTATTTGTGGGGGCTACGTACGCACGAGGTGACGAGAGTCCGTACGTAGCTACTAGCTATACCTATGTCCGGGTAGTTTTAAGCTTACATCATGCCTTGTTGATATTATTGTTGATTTATGTGAATTGTTTGCCTTGAGAAGAAGCGAGATTTAGTTAGATTTTTAAATGTTTTGAAAGGAGTTAATCTTAAGGAAAATTGGGAACTTAAAAGTTTTTATTTGAACTTTGTATTTTGAAAAGAATTGAAGAATACTATAATAACTTAAGAAATCTATGTGTAACCGCGTCACACGTATGATTCGCGAACGAGGTAATTCTTTAAATTTGTGTTTGACTGCGTTGCATGTATGATTCGCGAGCAGGGTAAATAGATGCATCTATGGTTCGCGAAGTTCGACCCTCGGCAATACACAGCTTATATATATATATATTGGATCGGATCGGACGTCCTCGATGGTATTTGTATATGAAAATAGAACTGAAAGTCCTTTTTTGTAATTGATATAAGTTCATTGTTTGTGTGATCCCATGTTTTAAAGGAAGGATGTAATTTAAGCTCTTAATTATGGGGAAGACTTGTTCAGTTATTTCTTGTTCTGAGTTTATTGTTGTATATCATGCCTAATTAGAATTTCATATTATTATATTATTGGACTGCTAGTAAATATCGGGGTCGACCTCTCGTCACTACTTCTTCGAAGTTAAACAAGATATTTACGGGGTACGCATTATTTTCGTACTTATACTACACTTGTTGTACAGGCACATGTGTGTTCAGTGGCCTTGTGGGCGCAGCGGCGTGGGTGATACGGGTACTTAGGTGAGCTGCATGTTATGAGACTATCCGCAGCCAGCGGAGTCTCCCTCAGAGTACTTGTATTTTCTTTTTGTCCAAATTTGCATTCCGGACAGTTATTTATTATATTTTAAATCCTAGTAATTGCTCATGCACTTGTAACACCGAATTCTGGGATGATTATAAAATATTCAGTATTGAATTTGAAAATATTTTTATTTCTCCGTAAAACTCATCTGTTGCTAGTTAAATTGAAGGAAATTTATGATTTCAAAAATATTAAAATAAGGAGTTAATTAACTATTTAATGTTGGCGTGTCTGACAATGGTGTCAGGCGCCATCACGACCTTTAATGGATTTTGGATCGTGATAAAATTTGATTATGTAGTAGCCTTC
The DNA here is from genome assembly GCF_000393655.2 of Nicotiana sylvestris. Lineage (NCBI taxonomy): Eukaryota > Viridiplantae > Streptophyta > Magnoliopsida > Solanales > Solanaceae > Nicotiana > Nicotiana sylvestris. The sequence continues at coordinate 18,734,809 of NC_091067.1, read as the reverse complement.
CCCGTGCATGTACAGATCTGGTTCTGTAATTGCATTCCAATTAAGTTCTATATACCTTTTCATAGCATTATACCCCATGTCCCCAATTACATATGCAATTAAAGCCCCTTTCTATTTCTCCGTTTCTCTATCTACTTTATCCTTGTCCAATTTGACTATCATTTACCCATTCACAACCTGTGGTGGGATATAGGTTAGAGCAATACCATTTTCAGCAGCCCTATTTTTAGCAAATAGGTTAACCCACGTCTGAGTGCCTTCTTTCTCTGTCTTCTTGTTCTCCTCCCCTTCTGTAGTTACTGTTCCATTGCTCTGCTTCACTGGTGGAGTTGCAATTTCCTTTGCTTTCTCTACTTCCAGATCTGCTCGTTCCTCTGATGTTGTTGGGCTCATTTGAAGCTTTTTCACCGCTCCAATTGATGATTCTCCTTGGCTCAAACAGAGAATTTTGTTTCCACCATTCTTTCTTTCACCTCCGATCCTCACCGGAGATAAATAAAATTTCTAGCGACACTTCAAAGTAATGGAGGGATATCTAATATCAAAAAGGAAGGTGGAATGAAAAATAATAATAATAATAATAATGAGAAAAAAAAAAGGAAAGAGTATCGGAGGTGAAAGAAAGAAAGAAAGAAAAGGGAGAAATGTAAAATTGAAAAAGAAGCAATAGGAAGGATTAGTCGGTGAAGTGATTAATGAACTGAAGAAGGAGGGCTAGGGAGAAGAATAAAATGAAAAAATAAATAAATAAAACAAATGACAATAAAAAGGAATTTGTATACTTTAAAAAAGAAATACAAGTGTCAAAATATAGCAAAAGGTAGGTGTGATACACTATTTTAGGTAAGACTGCTAAGTAACAAAAGGTGATGTTAATTACCGTTTGAACAAAACCCCGGGAGGGAATAGGGTCAATTAGAGCTGTCAAAACGGGTCGGTCCAGTTCAGTCCAGCCTAGCTCAATCCTCGTGGACTTTTAAAATTTGATGGGTTAGGACGGATCGGCCCACCATATGAATGGGTCTTAAAATAGTCAGTCTAACCCATCCTTAAGAGGGTCGCGGGCTAGGGTGGGACAGCCTTTCAATTTTTTTTAGGAAAATGAATTTTTTTTAAATTCTTAAATATTTTTTCGTGACATAGTCGATTAATCATGTAAATAACTTCTGTTTGCGTATAGCGTACAAAAAGCTTGATATTTGAGAGGAATCTCGTAATTAAAATGCAAATTCTCAATATCCAATGCATGCGGTTATTGATAGACAGAAGAATCATGGTATCCACTTCCGGGTATTAGCAAAAGCGTTAAAGATATGTGGCCATGAAAGAAGGATTAAGTGGAACAGAATTAACTGGGTGGTAAAGTCGTGGAAACGCTTGTTTCTTCCATATTTTGGACTAACTATTCTTTTTTAAAGTTAAATGAATATTTTCTTTATACCTTTCTTTCATTTTCCTCAAATTCAGGAATTATTTCAATAAGTTTATATGCTGAGATTTTTTTATTCAGGATTAACATCATTTGTTGATTTCATCATTATAGTCCATAAAATTTTTAAAATTTCTGAAATTTTGCTAGTTGTCAATTTGTTTTGTGTGTGTATTTAAAATTGATTTTTTTCTCCACCGAAGAATATTTTAAATATTAATAATGTATAAAGTAATCCAAAATAATCATTGGCCACTTAAAGTAATATTTTCTTTTAAAAAAAGATTATTATTGGCCACCTAAAACTTTTCGTGTTCATTACTAATTAAGCAAAATAAAAACTAATTATGTCATATTACATGCATGTCAAAAATATAAATTCTAGTTGATATGGAAAGTAAATGAGCAATCTAGGGTTGGGGAATGAGGATTATAGTTAATAATTTTTTAAGTTTTTAGTTTTTTAAATATTAACTATTTGATAGTTAATTAATTTTTGGCCTACGGGCCGGACCAAGCCCAGCCTCGGTCAAGACTCAAGGGCCAACGGGCTGACTTGGGTCGGGCTTTTAACCCTCAATTTTAAATGGGCACAAAAAATTCTAGCCTAATCCTACCCAAAAAGCGGGCTGGGTTAGGCTGGCTTCACGAGCCAAGCCCATTTTGAGGGCTCCAGGGTCAATAGGACCCCACAAAGTATAAGGATACATTTGGCAAAGTGAGACAATTCTAGATGGAGTAATTATTTATTTTCCTTTTGCAATATATATAATTAATGCGGCGGTTTTTACCACCTTAATCTTTCACACAATATAATTGGATTTCTTTTTTTGCGGGGTTTAAACTCTCCAATTCTTTTGATCAAAATTTTAATACTTCATTTTGTTGGTATTATCCACAATTGTTTGGACGAAATTTTAATAAGTATCTCACTTTTCTGGGGTTATAACCTCCGCAAAAATTTTGACGAAATTTATTTTACGGGGTTATAACCTTCACAATTTTTTTTAACAAAACATTTCTCTTTCATTTTATGATAGTTATCTACAAAATAAATTACACCTTCTTTATGTAATTAGATTACAACTAATTATTAATTTTTACATGTAATTAGATTATTACTAAATCAGTAGATTCATAACAATACTATTTAAGTTATTCATTAAATAGTAGTGGATCTAATAATCTATATAAGAGAGCCTAATATTTCATTCATTTCAGTATCAGAAATCTCTTTAGTAGATATACAAGAAAGATGGAACACTCTTTGCCTTTGTTTAAAGTTCTATTTCTCCTTGTGTTGTTTTCCATGGGCAGTGCAGGTAGGTACCATCTCTTTCATGTTAGATTTTCCATTCCCATAAAAAATAAGAGGAAAAAAAAAATCATTTTTGGAGAAGTATCACAAATTTGAATCTAGTGATCTTATTCTGTATACATGTTTTTGCTTTAGATATTTAATTTTTCTATCTTCAATCAATTAATTAATTAACTACACGTTTTCGAGGCCGGTCCTTGCTATGTGGCTAAGAAGCTTGATCACTTTGTTATTGAATGAAATAAGTTGACGTGATGATCAAATCTAGGTAAAATGTCACTACTTGGCCAAGCGTTATCAACAAAAGGTTTTATGTCGAAATTATAAACTTGTTAAAATCGGTTATGAATCTTCTATATTCATTCCGCTCTATTTTATTATATGCACATTAGAAGATTTATCATAATATAACCCTATGTACCTAACTCCCAACTTACATTCTTAATCAAATCTGGGATAGCTAAATGAAGTTCACATAAACAAAGTTTTTTTTTTAAATTTAAAAAGAGATCGGTTATTTATTTATTTATTTATCAGATGCAGGGAGTTGTATTAAACTCAGCAGCGCATTCAAAGGATTCTGTATAAATGGGGAAAAATGTGCAGATGCCTGCAAAATTGAGAGTTTTACAAATGGAAGTTGCAGTCACGGCCAATGCTACTGCACCAAGCCATGTCCTTCGAAAATGACCATTTCGCATAATTAATACTTACTAATATTTTATTTCTTTTAGTTTTTACAATATTATCTTCATGAGACTTTGCTAATCAAAAGTAATGTATCCTTTGTTGGTCAATTATAGAATAGTATTTTGGAGTTTTGTTGTTGTTGTTCTGAGACCCCACTTGTGTGAGTATACTGGATTTGTTGTTATAATTATTGTTGTATTTTAGAGTTTTTTATACTACATTCTAAGAACACCATAAATTAAAACGTATAATAATTTAGTGGTACCAACACGAGTCTCCTGCATCTTATGTAGGTTCGATCGACTCTCCGGAATCCTTTCCTCTTGCACATTATGTTTTTCGACTTCGATTCCTTCTGAAATTAAAAAATTGTGTCGCTAAGACAAACGAGAACGTAAAAAGAGTTGGTTCTCTTTTTTTTTTTTAAGGGAAAGGATACTTATATTAATAATAATAAAAATAGTAGCAAGTACTAGGGTACAAGACCCATAGTAGTGCCATTAGTACAAAGTTGTGCAATGCCATATAGGGGGGCATTGTCATTTCCTAGAGATGCTAGAGTGTCACATGCATTCATACTACATGACCTAACATATTTAAAACCCTCCTTATCCTTACAATAGACATCCATTGCAAAACTAGGTGGTGATACAAAATATAGAGTTTTATTATAACTAGGGTACTTTAGAGCTTCCTTTGCCATCTTGTGTGCTACCATGTTTCCTTCACGGAAGTTGTGCTTCATTATGATCTCCCCCTGCTACATTGTCTTCCCCATTAACCACTTGCATTCATGACGTAAAGCACTGTAAGTAGAATAATTTTCTTCGAGAAATCGAATCACCTCTGTGGCATCTATTTCTAGTTCACATGGGACAATATTTTCCTTGATAATCGTTTGAAGTGCATGTCGTAGTGCTAGGAGTTCAACCTGGATAGGAGATATTATTGGACACTTTTTGTAGTATCCCAATATCCATTCTCCTTTGTTGTTGCGTATTATTCCACTGATTCCTCCATGTAGACAGCTATTGTTGAGGGCTCCATCAAAGTTGAGAACTTGTACCAGTTTCTTGGAGGAGGGGGAGTGCCATTTTACCTTTATCTTAATTGGAATATTACTAGTAGTGGGCTTAGATGTGAGCAAGTGATATTCTAGTGTTTGTTGAAAGACCTTCATTGTGTTAATAGAAAGATTGGTGTTGTTTACATTATTATCATTTTTATTTCTCCAAATTGCCCAAATTGCAAATGGGAAAACTTCTTTCCAAGTGATGAGCTTGGTTGGTATTTGAGGTGCTTTTTTACGTAGTTTCCAACCATGCTCCATGACCCCTTGGGCGCGCCCCGTGGCATCCTAGCAAGCCTCCCAATGTCTAGCGCCACGGACGGCCCCATGGTCTTGGCCACGCCAAGTGACAAGCACGCATATGCGTCTGTCGCCCCACCAATATCCCTCGCCAGCACCCAACCGCAGGCAGATGGCAACAGCACCGCGCGCGGAGACCCTGATGCCAAAGACTATGTTGTTGACAACAGACCTATTTCTGCCTTGTAGAAAACTATGTCCTTTTCATTGTAAATATAGAGTAATTTTATTCCATGTACTTCCATTATATTTCTCTAACTTAATCAAGTCTAGTCTTGTAACTTTGGTTTATTTTTTTTAAGCATTATCTTTTAAGCTTTCCAAAAAAGTTGGTTCTCATATGCCAAAGGAGAGTGAATTAACATATGATACTATGTGAAATAGAATAAATCTGTCCTCGCCGTTGCTAAAATAGATTAGTTTTTATTTGGGTCAATTCTTCTTTTTTTATTTTTTTAAATGGAGGGAAAATCCGTAAATTTTGTATAGTTTTGGGGCAAAATTAATTTGTATCCTAATTTTTAATTTTTTTCTTCTCATTCCCTGAAAACAGTCTCTCTTTTGTCCTGCGCGCCTCTCCCCGCCACCCCGCCACTACCTCTACTATCAGGAAGGACTGCGGTAAACAACGTGAACATGTAAAATAAAATATTATTTTAATGTAGGCGCAAAGCTATATTTATATTATATCTATCTTATCTATATCTATCTATATTATATTAAAAGGAGAGTAGTGAAGCATGTGGTTAAGCCAAGTGGCAAGCTAAAAAGAAGTCACTTGGCAATTTAAAGATAACATTAAAAATTTGAATCATAAATGGAAACATAATTAATGGAAGTAGTTAATGAATCTTATACTTAATCTAAATAGATCTTAGACAAATTTAATCTATATATCTACATTTAAAGTTATATTTATAAGTATATTTATATCTATATTGATTCACCCATAGATTATTTTTTTTTTTATTAGCTAGAGATATTGGAGGTAAAAATTAATTAAAAATTCTAATCGAAAAAAATTAAAAAAAAATATAGAAAGGCGTAATTGAGATAACCTACGACTATTTATACATTAGAGTAAGTTAAAATATAAAATAAAATTAAAATTTTCTTAAGTTATTAAATATATATTGAGTTTAAAAATTAAATAAATTCAAGCAGCAAAATAAGATCTTAAATAAAGTATATAAATTATTTATAAGGTAAGAAAAAACTTAAATAATCAGTAAAAAAAATATTTTAAAAATAAGAATAATAAAGTCATATTAATATTGATAAATCGGGCAAACAAATATTTTATACGTAAATATTACTACAACATTCAGATATAATGTGTTCAAACAATTAAGAAAATATTTTTTTATTAATATTTGAATTGAGTACATTAAGATTAAGTTTGAAAGTATAACATAATTCTTTAAAAATGTAGTCAAATATAGAAAATAGAATAATAAAACTTATTTGAATTTGAGAAAGTTTTTTAATTTTTATCTATATTATATTAGAATGAATGTAGTAGAAATAAATATTAAATTCAAACAAGCTAATAAAAATCCACATGACAATGTAATAATATTAGGTATTTAATAATATAATATCAAAAATAAATAATAAATAGAGAAAAAATAAAAATTCAGATTTTTTATCATAGAGAAGAAGGGTAAAACTTATTTAAATTTGAGATGAGAAAGTTTTTTATATTATGATAAGAAAATTCATAATATGGATAAGTCCATGTAACTCAAGTCTAATGGATAAAATCAAAAACTAAAAATATTGAATAATAGAAATAAATTAGAGATAATATGAGATATTTATAAATCATAAGTTTAAAAAATAAAATAAATTAAATATACAATGCTTAAAATCTTATTAAAATTTAAATAATTTAAAATTTTCGAGCAATATTTTTAAAACAAAATAAATATTTATTTTATGATTAGAAATTATATATTTATCTATATTATATTAAAGAATAGTAGATTATAATGATATTAAAAAAAATTATAAGTTAATGAAAAGCCACATAAAACGTAATAAGACTATATAATAGATTAAAAATTAGCAAAATTATTAAAAAATTATTATTAGAAATGAAAGGGAAAGGCTATTTGAATTTGAAATTAGAAATTTGTTAAAACTACGATTAGAATGTCCAAACTATGGATAATATCACGAAATTGAAGTCTTATTTATGAAAAAATATTAAAATAGAAAATAAATTTCTAATATAGGTAATTTTACTAATAAAAATTAAAGATTAAATTTGTATTAAATCTAAAAAAGAAAGAAAATTTACGTAAGAAATAAAATGATAATGAAAATATTACTACAACATTAACATATAATGTGTTCAAACAACAAAGAAAATATTTTTCTATGATTAATATCTGAATTGAGTGCAGTTAGTTTAAGTTTGAATATATAGTATAATATTTTAAAAATGCGGTCCAATTTAGAAAATAGAATGATAAGAATTATTTGAATTTGAGATGAGATTTTTTTTATTTCATAAGTTTTTATTTTTTAAAATATTATGTAAAGAAATAAAATGACAATAAACATATTACTACATATATATAATATGTTCAAACAATTAAGAAATTATTTTTCTATGATTAAAATAAAATTTTAATAATATAAATAACTTTCTAATATAGGTAATTTTACTAATGAAAATTAAAAATTAAATTTGTATCTTAAAGTTAAAAAAAAATAACTGCATCTAATACAAAAATAGTTATAAGAGAACTCAATATATTTGTAACATAATCATCAAATATATGTATTAATATTTTAGACTAATTCAATTTTACAATTTAAAATAAAATATGATATTATTCTGGTTAAAGGTAAAAATTAATATAAAAATAATTAAAATTTATAGTAGGGAAGAGAATGTAGTAAAACAATAGAGATAGTGTGAGGATACTTATACATTAAATTAATTTTAAAATAAATAAATTAAAAAATTTAATTATATTTAAAAATATTACAATAAGTTTAAATGATTAAAAAAATTGAATGCATAAAAATATACCAAATTTCAAGAATAAAATATTTATAGTTATTAAAGACTATTAAAAGAATAATAAGAAAGATATTAATTAAGATAATAAAAAATTATATGATAGTAAAATAATTTTAAATAATAAATAATACAATAACTATAAGAAAAAATAAAAAAAAAATTTGCATAAAAATAATGTGATGAATAAGACATATTTAACTTTTAGATAAAAACAAAGTGATAGTAAGAAGTTTGTTAAAATAATATGATTTAATGTGCTCAAACAAGACAGATCGCAACATGATATGTTTAGTATTCTTTGATACTGACAGCAAAACGAAGTGCAAGTACTAAAATCAAGTAGTTGGGGTGCTACAAATAAAAAACAAAATAGGCTGTGCACTACGAAATTTGAACAATAATTTCATATCCTACTTCATAATTAATATCAATGTTATATAATTTTTATCTGAGAGGTTTATATTTTAAGGTTATTTGCACATGATTCAAATAACCAACATCATAGTTTAACATGATTTGTGTCCGCGCATCGCGCGGGTACTAATACTAGTATTATATTAAAAGGAGAGTAGTATGCATTGTGGTTAAGCCAAGTGGCAAGCTAAAATGAAGTCACTTGGCAATTTTAGGACAACATTAATAATTAAAAATTATATATAGAAACATAACTAATGGAGGTAGTTTAATGAATCTTATATATTATCTAAATAGATCTAGACAAATCTAATCTATATATCTATATTTAAATTTATATGTATATTTGTATCAATATCTATATCTATATCTATATATTGATCTACTCATAGATTTTCTTCTATGTTAGCTAGAAATATGGAGGTGAAAAATTAATTAAAAATTATAATATATATAAAGACGTAAATTGAGATACCTTATGACTATTTATACTTTGGAGTAAGTTAAAATATAAAATAAAACTAAAAATTACTTAAGATATTAAAGATTTATTGAGTTTAAAAACTAAATAAATTCAAGCAGCAAAATAAGATCTTACATAAAGTATACAAATTAATTATAAGGTAAGAAAAAATTTAAATAATCAGCAAAAGATATTTTAATAACAAGAAAAATAAATTCATATTAATATTGATAAATCGTGCAAACGAATATAATATACGTAAATATTACTACAACATTTAGATACAATGTGTTCAAACAATTAAGAAAATATTTTTCTATGATTAATATTTGAAATGAGTTTAGTTAGTTTAAGTTTGAAAGCATACCATTATTTTTAAAAAATATAGTCCAATTAAGAAAATAGAATGATAAAAATTATTTGAATTTGAGATGAGAAAGTATTTTAATTTTTATCTATATTATATTAGAATGAATGTGGTAAAAATAGATATTAAATTCAAACAGGCTAATAAAAATTTACATGACAATGTAATAATATTAGGTATTGAATAATATAACATCAATAATAAAGAATAAATAGAAAAAAAACTAAGATTTTTTATCATAGGAAAAAGTGTAAAACTTATTTAAATTTGAGATGAGAATTATTTTTTATATTATGATAAGAAACGTTATAATATAAGTCCATATAACTCAAGTCTAATAGTAAAATAAAAAATTAAAAATATTGAACAATAAAAATAAATTAGATATAATGTAAGGACATTTATAAATCATAAGTTCAGAAAATAAAATAAAGTAAATATACAATACTTAAAAATATTATTAAATTTTAAATAATTTAAAATTTTCGAACAATATTTTTGAAACAAAATAAATATTTATTTTATAATTAAAAAATCATATATTTATCTTATATTATTAAAGAAAAGTAGTTGAGAATGATATTAAATAAAGTTACGAGTTAATGAAAAACCACATAAAACGTAATAAGACAATATATTAGATTAAAAAAATAGAACAATTATGTTAACTTATTAGAAATTTAATATTAGAAATGAAAAGAAAAGACTATTTGAATTTAAGATTAGAAAGTTCTTAAAACTAAGATGCGAATGCTCAAATTATGAATAATACCACGAAATTGAAGTCTTATTTATGAAAAATAAAATTTTAAATTATCAAATAAATTTATAATATAGGTAATTTTACAAAAATTAAATTTGTATCTTAAAACTAAAAAAGAAAAAAAATTATGTAAAGAAGTAAAATGACAGTGAAAATATTACTACAGTATTTAGATATAATATGTTCAAACAATTAAGAAAATATTTTTCTGTGATTAATATCTGAATCGAGTGCAGTTAATTTGAGTTTGAATGCATAGCATAATTATTTGAGTTTGAGATGAGATTTTTAAAAAAAAAATATTACGTAAAGAATTAAAATGACAGTAAAAATATTATTACAATATTTAGAAATAATGTGATCAAAAAATTAAGATTTTTTTTTCTATGACTGAATAAATTTTTAAAAATACAAAATAAATTTCTAATATTGGTAATCTTAATAATGAAAATTAAAAATTAAATTTTATCTTATATCTAAAAAAGAACAAAAATTTAACTACATCTAATACAAAATTAATTATAAGAGAACTCAATACATTTGGAACATGATAATCAAATAACTTATGTATTAATATTTTAGACTTACGATTAATATATGAATCGAGTGTAGTTAGTCTGAGTTTGAATGCATAGCATAATTTTTTGAAAATGTGGTCCAGTTTAGAAAATAAAATAATAAGAATTATTTGAGTTTGATATGAATTCTTTTTAAAAAAATATTACGTAAATAATTAAAAAGATAGTAAAAATATTATTACAATATTTTGAAATAATGTGTTCATAAAATTAAGAATTATTTTTCTATGATTAAATAAATTTTTAAAAATATAAATAAATTTTTAATATTTGTAATCTTAATAATGAAAATTAAAATTAAAATTAAACTTTATTTTATAGCTAAAAAAGAAAGAAAATTTAACTGCATCTAATACAAAATTAATTATAAGAGAACTCAATACATTTGGAACATGATAATCAAATAACTTATGTATTAATATTTTAGACTAACTAAAAGTTACAATTTAAAACAAAATATGACATTATTTTGGTTATAGATAAAATATTAATATAAAACTAATTAATATTTATAGTAGGAAAGAGAATGTATATTAAAAAGAAAATAGAGGTAGTGTGAGGATACTTATACTTTAAATTAATTTTAATATAGATAAAATAAAATAATTAATTATACTGACAAATTTAAATGATTAAAATATTATGAATAAGAGGATAAAAGCATAAAAATATATCAAAATTCGAGAATAAAACATTTATTTTTATCACATACTAATTAAAAGATAATAAGCAAGACATTGATTTAATCATAAGTTAACAAAATAGTATATGATGGTATAATAATATGAAATATTAAATAATATAATAACTATAAGAAAAGAACAAAAAAAAGAATTTACGTAAAAATGATGTGATGAATAAGACATATTTGGCTTCCTGATAAAAATAAAGTGATTGTAAGAATTTTGTTAAAATAATATGTGTAAGCACGTGATTTTTGCCCAATACGAGAATTACTCCCAAAAAATCCAAAAATAAAATGATTTTTCTTTGGTGTGCAATTTTGTGATATTTTGAACAATTATTTGTATTTGTCTGTGCATGTTTATTTGTTAAATTAATAAAAATACAAAAATATGTCACATTTTGCATGTAGGATTTAATTCTACAATTGTTAGTAATTAAATTTGTTTTACAAAAAAATAAAATTACAAAAATAGGCATCGTTTGCATTTTTAGCATTTAATGTCCAAATATATAATTTTATGCTTAATTATTACTTAATTGTGCGTTAATTGTTATTGGGAGTTAATTTGCGCTTTTATAACTTAATTTAGTTCTTAATAATAGTTTAAGTATTTTTATAATTTAGTTTTAGAAAAATAAAAGAAGAAAAGAGAGCAAAAATATAAGGAAAGTCGGAATTGGGCCTCTTCTTCGATTTCAAGCCACAGGCCCAAAAAATGGCCCAATCTTCCCTACGACCCAGTCCATTTCGAACTGGGTCGACCCAGTCCATAACCCAACACCCCTATTATCTTACAAACAACACAAAACAAAAAGAAAAAATGAAGAAAACCCTAAAAAATGCTAACCCATCCGCCACCCTCCACTTTTACTTCTTCCTCTCCAAGTTTCTCCAAAGTTCATCCATGGCTGCCCCCCCCCCAAACCCCAGCCTGCAACGTCGACCACCCTCCCCCACGAACACCCCCTCACCCCGTCACACTCACACACACACGCACCAACACCTCCATAGCTGCCCTCATCCATCGAGCTTCGTCATCGTCAAGTTTGAGCTCATCCATCGTGCATCGTCTACTCTTTCTTGCTGCGATCAGTTGCTTCTCCTTATTGCTGCATACCAGCTGCTACATCCAGTCCTCGACGAACTGCTGCTGCTGCTCGCATTTTTGGGCGTCAATCTGCTGGCCATGGCAGCCTCATCATCCGTTGTTTCCGCTTCATCTTCCTGCGTCGTTGCTACTGTTTCTGCTTCCTTCTCCGACCACCCATGGCTGCGTTTGCTGCCGCATTACAGCGTTGTCGAGCAGCTGTTGCTGCGTCTCTTCTCTTCATGCTACTGCCTGCTCCGCCATTGTTGTCCGCTGCAACCTTCTTCACCACAACTGCTACTGCTTAAGCAAAAGCTTCGTCCAAACGAGCATCGTCGTCTCCATCGCTGCCACTAGTTGAGTAGCGTTGCTACTGCTGCCCGTGTCGCCACTGCTGCTGCATTTTTCTTCCAGCTATTTGCTGCTTCACTTCATCGTCTTCTTCGCTGCTATTGTTTCGTTGTCGCTTCGTCGTCTTCAAGTCTGTTTATGTCAAAGTTTCGTTGGATTCGTTTAAAGTTTGTTCGAGTTCGTCGTTGGTCATTTACGGTTAGTTGTTCCAAGTTTTGTTTCTGTCCATATTTTGTTTGATATTTTTCGGATCCGAAATCGATAAATGATTCAATTTTTGTTTTGTTTGTTCATCGTTGAAATAATTTTCTAGTTTGTTCATATGTTTTGTTGATTAAATTTTCAGATTCAAATGGAACTTTGATTAATTAATTTTTCAATTTATTTCATGTTTGTTTTATTGTTTAGGTAAGATTTTGTTAGTTTAATGTTGGTGAGATACAAATTGAAGTTTAATTAATTGTTTCTTCAATTTGTTTCATGTGTTTATGTATTTTTAGAAATTGTTAATATTGTTAAGTTCAAGTTTAAGTTCATAATTGTTTCTTCGTCGATCTTGTTATTTGTCTAAAAGAATTTAGTTGTGTTAAGGGAAATATGTTGATTTAATCGTTTGAATCCGTCATGCTTGTTGTTTAATATAGATTTCATTCATGTTCATACTTTGTTTGTTTGATCTTGAATCCGAAATTTGTGTAGCTTGATTTCTTGTTTATCATTTATGATTATTTCTTGAATTGGTCTCATAATCTTGTTTAAAGTTTAATATAAGAATTGTTTGTTGTAATGTTGTTAGAGTAGTTGATTTTAAGTTCAATATTATTGAATTTAGAAATCTAAATATACTTGTTTGTTGTTGTTGTTGAATCCGAAAATAGGATTGTTTGTTGCTAAAATATTGTTCAATCAAATTTTAGTTGTTCTTTGTTGTTCAATTTGTGTTCATGTGATTTGTTGTTGAAATGTTGAAGAAATCATGTTCATGTGATTTGTTGTTGAAATGTTGAAGAAATCATGTTCATGAAATTTGTTGTTTGAACATTGTTAGAAATTAATCATATTGTCTATATTTTGGTTAAGTTTGATTAATTGATGTGTTATAGCTGATGGGTAGTTTGGTAATTTATAGTACTTTCGGGGGTAAAATAGTAATTTGTAATAGGGTCGGAGGGGTAGTTTAGGAATTGTACATTTTGTAATTGTTTATATGAAGCATGGGGGACAAAATGAAATGGGGTGGGTTGTGATATAGTTATTTAATATAAAGGGGGGACAAGACAAATTTTAGTGTGGGGGAATCTTGTATTTGTTTATGTTAGGCATGGGGGACAAAATATAATGGGGTGGTGTGATATGTTTATTTAATGTAATGGGGATGAGTGGGAAGATAATGGGTTTGGTAGAGAAAAAGTATTGATTTTAATTGATTGAAAGATTTATGGGATGAGTTATATATAGGAAGTCTTGAAATCAGATTTAAGAAGACAGATAAGAAAACGAACAGAGAGACAAGAAAAAATACACACACAGACAGATACGAGAGAGAACTAATACAGATAAGAGAAACGAATCTGAAAGAAAAATAAGAGAGAGAAAAAAAGGCTGAACATTTAAGAGGGAGAAAATTCCGAAAAATATTTAAACTTTCAAAATAAAAACTAAAAAAAATATTCTGCTTTCTTTCATTGTTTGAAATCAGAATTAATTGTTGTTTCATCAAAGCTTGAAGCTTTTGTTTTTGGGATTACTACTCCACCGGTCTGTTACTGGGTTGTTACTGTTGCTGGGCAGTTGTTGTTGCTGTATTGTTATTACTGTTGCTGATTCTCATCTTCATTTTCTTTTGCTTCCAATATCAGGTATATATTTTAGACTCATGTTGTGGAAAGCTTCAACATTGCCAAATAAATGAAGTTCGGAATTATAATTATGTCTTTTACTCGTTTAAATCTATTAGTTTAAATTTCAGTTTTGTTTCAGCTGGTTAATATAGTAGCTTACATTTGATGTGAGAACTGTTAGTTAATCACCCTTTTGAAGTTCGTATAAATGTTGTAACAAAGTTATTTATTTCGAATTTTCATTCAGTATAAGTTGTATTTGAATCATCAAAATAGGGAACATGACAGAAAACTGGCCATTAATTGCATCTCTTAAAATTGCTAGTATAGACTAGTGTGGAAATGTCAAGACAACAACACTACTAGTCTATGTTGTTAAACATCTTATTTTTAAGGCTAAGATAGTATTGATTGTATCTTGTTCATATTTAGCATAATAATGGTCATGTTCACAATCAATAGCCGAAAGATGCATCGATAAAATCTGTTATATTCACGATATTGCCATATGGTGAATGGTGTAAGAGTATATTCATGTTATATGTGATATTGTCATATTAAGTCAACGATTTTTTTTATATATTAATGTTTGCCAAATAACTCGTATAGGTTGAGAATAAAAATTGGTTTGATTAAGTATATCTCGAATTCAATCAATAGCAATTAATCAAAAATAATTAGGCCTATCAGATTAGGAACAAGCAATGTAGAAAGAGATTAAATTTATAATGTGTAACAAGTTTAAGAATGTAAAAAAAAAAAACATTCGTTGCAAATGAAATAATGAGAATTCTTCGAAAATATCATTTCCTTTCAAGAATTGATTTTTTTTAGTTTCATACGCTATTCACATTTTGAGTATACATATGTTGTATTTACTAAAAATATTGTTAATCATATGTTTATTCTTTTCTTTAGATTTGAATAGCTTGGAGGAATATAATTCATACGCGAAAAATATAATTTGCAATCAACACTCAATAATGGTGAATTCTTTTCAAAGAATTTAACGGCATCTCAAAAATGGGAATTTCTCATGATTTTCACATAAAAATGTATGGATATAATAAACAATTTGTAGAAAATCCATAATACCATTAAGAATATTTTGTGTGATTAGGGATGCGTTCGCGTAACCTGATTATAGCTTTAAAAACAAATTCGGATTATGCGTTCGCGCAACTTCGAGCGAATTTTTAATAAAAAGAGATTCGTCGGAGGATCTTAAATTAATTTCATAAAACCCGAGATGTGCGGTTCACTACTTAATCATACAAAAAGTGCGAATGTTCTTGATTTTATTTAAAACACAATTTCGAAAAAATAATTATTTTATAATAAATATATTATCAATATCATTGTGTACACGTACGTGTGACACGATTTTTCACGTTAAAAAATATATAATATATAAAACGAATACACGTATGCGTGATTCGATTCGAAGAAGGGTCTTTAATTATAAACAATCTAAACAGAAGCGATAACAAAATCATGCAATAAAAAATGTAAAATCGAGATAATTAAGCCAAGAATAAAAACAGTTAAGCGACCGTGCTAGAACCACGGAATTCGGAAATGCCTAACACCTTCTTCCGGATTAACAGAATTCCTTACTCAGGATTTCTGGTTCGCAGAATAACAAACAGAGTCATATTCTCCTCGATTCAGGGATTAAAACTGGTGACTTGGGACACCCTAAATCTCCCAAGTGGCGACTCTGAAATAAATAAACAAATCCCGTTTCGATTGTCCTTTAATTGGAAAAAAACTCCCTACGCCCCCCGCGGGGGCGGTAAAAAGGAGGTGTGACAATATGATCTAATGTGCTCGAACAAGACAGATCACAATGGCATGTTTAATATTCTTTAATATCGACAACGGAACGAAATGCAAGTACTAAAATCAAGGGGTTAGGTTGCTACAAATATATGTTAAAAAGATTGATTGTCTACTACGAGATTTGATCAATAATTTCATATCCTGCTTCGTAATTAAATTCTCATATTATATAATTTTTATCTGAGAGATATATATTTTAAGGTTATTGTACATGATTCAAACAACATACATCGCAATTTGAAATGATTTGTCCGCGCATCGCACGAGTACTAATACTAGTTATATTAAAAGGAGAGTAGTGAAGCATGTGGTTAAGCCAAGTGACATGCTTAAAAGAAGTCACTTGGCAATTTTAAGACAATATTAATAATTAGAAATTATAGATAGAAATATAATTAATGAAAGTAGTTTAATAAATTTTATACATAATCTAAATAGATATTAGACAAATCTAATCTATATATCAATATCTATATTCTATATCTATATTATATTAAAAGGAGAGTAGTGAAGCATGATATTAAGCAAATGACAAGCTAAAAAAAAGCCACTTGGTAATTTTAAGACAACATTAAAAATTTGAATTATAAATGGAAACATAATTAATGGAAGTAGTAGTTCAATAAGAATTATTTTTTAATTATGATACAAATCCCTATTAGTAGTATAATCTATCTATATTATATTAAAAGGGGAGTAGTATGCATTGTGGTTAAGCCAAGTGGCAAGCTAAAATGAAGTCACTTGGCAATTTTAGGACAACATTAATAATTAGAAATTATATATAGAAACATAATTAATGGATGTAGTTTAATGAATCTTATACATAATCTAAATAGATCTAGACAAATCTAATATATATATATATATATATATATATATATATATATATATATGTATATGTATATTTGTATCAATATCTATATCTATATTTATATCTATATATTGATCCACTCATAGATTTTCTTCTATGTTAGCTAGAAATATGGAGGTGAAAAATTAATTAAAAACTATAATAAAAAAAAAATATATATCTATATTTAAATTTATATGTATATTTGTATCAATATCTATATCTATATTTATATCTATATATTGATCCACTCATAGATTTTCTTCTATGTTAGCTAGAAATATGGAGGTGAAAAATTAATTAAAAACTATAATAAAAAAAAAAATATATATATATATATAAAGACGTAAGTTGAGATACCTATGACTATTTATACTTTGGAGTAAGTTAAATATAAAATAAAACTAAAAGTTACTTAAGATATTAAAGATTTATTGAGTTTAAAAGCTAAATAAATTCAAGCGGCAAAATAAGATCTTACATAAAGTATACAAATTAATTATAAGGTAAGAGAAAAATTAAATAATCAGCAAAAGATATTTTAATAACAAGAAAAATAAATTCATATTAATATTGATAAATCGTGCAAACGAATATTTTATACGTAAATATTACTACAATATTTAGATATAATATGTTCAAACAATTAAGAAAATATTTTTCTATGATTAATATTTGAATTGAGTTTAGTTAGTTTAAGTTTGAAAGCATACCATAATTTTTTGAAAGTATGGCCCAATTAAATATAATGATAAAAATTATTTTTGAGATGAGAAAGTATTTTAATTTTTGTCTATATTATATTAGAATAAGTATGGTAAAAATAGATATTAAATTTAAACAGGCTAATAAAAATTCACATGACAATGTAATAATATTAGGTATAATAATATTATAAGCTAACAAAAATTTATATGATGGTATAATAATATGAAATATTAAATAATATAATAACTATAAGAAAAGAACAAAAAAAGGAATTTACGTAAAAATGATGTGATGAATAAAACATATTTGACTTCCTGATAAAAATAAAGTGATTGTAAGAATTTTATTAAAATAATATGATCTAATGTGCTCGAACAAGACAGATCACAATATGACATGTTTAGTATTCTTTAATATCGACAACGGAACGAAATGTAAGTACTAAAATCAAAGGGTTAGGTTGCTACAAATATATGTTAAAAAGATTGGTTGTCTACTACGAGATTTGAATAATAATTTCATATTTTGCTTCAAAATTAATATCTAATATTATATAATTTTTATATGAAAGATTTATATTTTAAGGTTATTTGCACATAATTCAAACAACATAGATTACAATTTGACATAATTTGTGTTCGCGCATCGTGCGGGTACTAATACTAGTTATATTAAAAAGAGAGTAGTGAAGCATGTGGTTAAGCCAAGTGGCAAGCTTAAAAGAAGCTACTTGGCAATTTTAAGACAACATTAATAAGTAGAAATTATAAATAGAAATATAATTAATGAAAGTAGTTTAATAAATTTTATACATAATCTAAATAGATATTAGACAAATCTAATCTATATAAACTGCATACATTTATATTTATATTTATATTATATTTATATTTATATTTTTATATATATATATTTACAATTAATGAAAATCCACCGCTAATTGATCAAACTTTGTATCTGACCTTATTTGGGTACAATATACACTACTGTAGGTATGTTTAATTATGTTTTTGTGTATAATTCCGTTATGGTCGATATCCTTTTTTGAGAAAAAATTAATTAAATTTTTGTTCTATATCTTACACATTAATTTTGAGTTGAAATAATAATTTTTTATTTAGTACAAGCTTTGTATCTGATATTATTTGGGTACAATATACATTATTATAAGTATCTTTAACTAAATTTTGTGTATAATTCAGTTAGGGTAGGTATCGTTTTTTAAGAAAGAATCAATTAAATTTTAATTTTGTATCTTACACATTAATTTTAAGTTAAAATAATAATTCTTTAATTTGTTGGATTCTATTTTGTGTAACATTAATAAAAGTTATTAATTGATAATCTTTTGTATGTAATTAATAATTGGATTTTTTGAATTGCATAAAGTGTCACCGAATTGTATAACTAAATAGTATTAAATATCTTTTCCATTTGAAGGAACATTCTCTAGAATTTTGTATCTAATTACTAATTGATTTTTTTGCTAAAGAATTGCTAGAGCTGTCACCGATTTCTATAAGAAAATAATATTAAATACATTTTCCTTTTGAAAATTCTCCAGAATTGTGTATCTAATCTAATTAATAATTAAAACAAAATTTATAAACTGCATAAATTGTTGTTATTGATTAATATAAAAAATATTACTAAATATCTTTTCTTTTTGAAGAAACATTCTCTAGAATGTTTTCCTGATTAATAATTGAATACTTTTTATGAATGGTATATTAGAACTATGACAGATTATATAAGGAAATAATATTAATACTTTTTCCTTTTGAACATTCACCAGATTTGTGTATCTACTTAATAATTGATTTGTTTTAATGAATTGTATATTAGAGATGTAGCTCATTTAAAACTTAATTTTTTTTAATGAAGTTTATTTGTATTTCTTTGCTTATTCAATGAAATATGCTGATTTTGTGAGTTTTTGCTTTTATAGTTTAGTATTAAATATTATTTTCTTATGTTAGTTTGTAGAGCTTTTACCCTTAATGCATAACAGAAAAGAATTTTTTCTTCCTGGCAGATTTTCAATTCAAATGGCTAAGTCATTAGTGAAAGAGTTATGATCAAATTTTGTTCGTACTGCCAAGATAAAAAATTTATTTGGGTGTTGATGTATGTTTAGTAATACAATGTGTCATCCAGCTTATTACGACTATTAGCGCTAGTTTAGTCATGCTTATTGATGCATTAGTATGTTGTGGGTTTTTACAAACAAAATAATGCATAATCTTTATATAACATGACCTCCTACTAACTTAAATTTCTTTTTTTTTTCCAGGGAGATTGAATTTATGCAACAGTTGGATGGTCCGTTATACGTATCTTTAAAACAAAAATACATGAAATGAGATGGTATGTTATGAAGAATTTTGTAGTTGGACCAAACGATATGAAATTTAAGATCAACAAGCATGAATTGATACTGACGTTTTCTCATAGGACGCGTGTGGTTAAAATCAATATTCTGCAGTTTAGTTTGTATATCATCAACCTTAAACATTATGAGCATTTGATAAATCAACTTGATGTTGATAAGAATGAACTATTCGATAATTGTTTTATCTTTCACTATTTCTTCTACAAGGTGTTGATCCCACAAATGGCAGATGGAGCAGAATCGAAAATGAAGAAAATCAGTCCTACTTTGCGTGATCTAACGAATGGTCAGTTCCAAACAGGTAATCGTTTTTCACTATAGATTGTGCATATATAACTTACTTAAACTTATTATTGTTCATATACAATTCCCCAATCGAGATACGCGAGGGCGTCTTTTAAGTATTGGTATTAATGAAATGAGGATACAAAAAAATGTGATAAGCTCAAACATGTTAGTTAATACAACTGCATTAACAACACAGTGGCTATAAAACAAGGAAAGTTGATCCATAATTGTAAAGTGAATTTGCACTCATTGATATGTATTTTAAATGTGGATAATTGAAGGAAGCTGAAATTCATCTCAATACTCCATGAGAATAGTAACGTATTGACATTTAGTTAATTACTCATATATCTCGAATGGTTATGAGAACTGAGCTTTTTTTTCTTGCAGTATTTCATACGTTTTTAATCTTTTCTCACTTTTTTTTTCTCTTATATGTGTGTATTCTAGATAATGAGCATACAATGATGAACCAAAGTTAAAATATAGTATATTAAGTAATAAACTTAAAGTTCAAGATGTGCTAAAAATATACTAACATATTTAAGAAAATTGATCAAAGGAATGTAGAAGATGAAACCCGTTAAAGAGATCATTAAACTGATGTTGCTCACGGGCTTCATATCAAGCAAATTGTATAGCATTATTATTTATTATGGAGCATTCATATCAAGCAAATTGTATAGTATCATTATTTTTCATGGAATATCTATTAGGGCGACAGAATAAATTTTTTATTAGAGTCTCAAAATATATTTAATGTTTGGTTGTAAAGATGATATCTGTAAGCACGTGATTTTTGCCCTATATGAGAAATACTCCCAAAAAAATGCAAAATAAAATGATTTTCCTTGGTGTGCAATTTTGAGTATTTTTGTGATATTTTTGGATAATTATTTGTATTTGTTTGTGTTTGCTTATTTGTTAAATTAATAAAAAAATATAAAAATATGTCGCATTTTGCATGTAGGATTTAATTCTACAATTGTTAGTAATTAAATTAGTTTTACAAAAATTAAAAATTACAAAAATAGGCACCTTTTGCATTTTTAGCATTTAATGTCCAAATATACAATTTTATGCTTAATTATTACTTAATTGTGCGTTAATTGTTATTGGAAGTTAATTTGCGCTTTTATAACTTAATTTAGTTCTTAATAATAATTTAAGTACTTTTATAATTTAGTTTTAGAAAAATAAAAGAAGAAAAGAGAACAAAAATACAAAGAAAAATCGGATTGGGCCACTTCTTCAATTTCAAACCACAGGCCCAAATAATTGCCCAACTTTCCCCATGACCCGGTCCGTTTCAAACCGGGTCGATCCGGTCCGCTCCATTAACCCAACACCCCTTCTTCATTTTTGTCCAACACAAAACAAAACCAAAAAAATAAAAAATAAAAAGTGAATTATCACTATTAATAGTTTTATTTTTTGTTTTTTTTATATATAAAAAAATCCGAAAATATTTTATTTTATTTATTATTTTTATTTTAAAATATATATATATATAGTAATTTCAGAAATGATTTTTAAAAAAATAAAAAATAAAAAAATAAAAAAAAGTAAAAGAATGTAGAAAATTTAAAAAAAGTAAAAAGTTTTAAAAAATTTAAAAGTAAAATAAGGTTGGAATTAAAAAATAAATATAAAGGTATCTGAAAATTTAAAAAATTTAAAGTAATTGAAAGTAGCATTTTTAAAAGAAAAAGAAAAGATAGTGGTTTGTTTTTTAAAGAAAAGTTAAATAAAGTGAGATTCTCTTTTAAAAAAAATAAAAAGTGGGATTTTAAATAAGATAAAGTAATTAAAGTTGGAATTTTAAAAATAAAAGTAAATAAAGGTGGGATTTCTTTTTCTAAAAAAATAAAAGCAATTTGTAAGTAGGATTTCTTTTAATTAAAAAAATAATAAAATAATAAAAAAACAAATCTGAAAATTTCGAAAATTTTGCTATAAATAGAAGAGAAAATTTAGGAAGAAGGGAAAAAAGAGAGAGGAAAAACTAGATAGAGAGAAGAAGAAAAGAGGGGGCGGAGAGAGCAGTATACACTCGATATACACTCTGGATACATAGAATATACAGGGACAGAATTCATTTTGAAGAGAGTAAAAAATATAGAAACAAATTTTCTGAAATATTGAGAGTGGAAGAACACCATAGAGAGTTCAAATCTAGAAATAAAAAAATAAAGAGAGATTTCCGCACTATTTGTCTTCTCCATTTTTACTAGTTTTCTCCGTGTTGCTGGGATTTCTGGACTGAGGTGTTGAAGCTACTGTGTTGGGCTTTCTGCTGCTGTATGTTGCTGTGTTACATACTACTCTCCTACTTCTTTTCTTCTTGTACTGCCATTTCCAGGTACACATTTGTACACTCTTGGCTTGAAGCGGAAAAAAATGAAATATTAATCAGGCTTTGTTTCTGTTGAATTCCTCCTGTTTAGATTTGTGTTTGAATATTAATTTTCCTCTCTTTGTATAAAAATGTAGTTGATTGATTAATGAGTAATAAGGTTACATATGTATAACTTCTTCATATAATAATGTTAGTTTAAATTAATCGAAAAATAGTTAATCTGTTTTGATATTATGGTGTGTCAATCTCATGTTCTAGTATTATTGAATAAAAGAATATAGAATGAAAGCAGTTTTTCTTTGAACAAACTCGATCGCAATTTTCCATTCGCATTAACCGTAAACTAATAACTAATAAGTTACATCTTTTCAGCATGTAATTAATTGAGGTATTTTCTTTTGTTTTAGAGACAAACTTAATAGAAAAAATGTAGTCACTGTAGGTTTATCCTTAAAAATAAAAATGAGATGAGCCTCGCCGAAAAATACAAAAATCGCGGGGCCCTCAGTAAATATTTGCTTTAAAATTGCTTAGACTTCGGGATGGACCGTTTAGCAAAATTCCACGGCCTTCCTAAAATAATGATACGCTAGTCACTTTAGGCGCGTATTTAATAAAGTTATCTCTTTAAACTCGGGTGCACATTGATGTGACCCAAATCCAAATCTCAACGGAGTCGAGATATGTCAATAACCACGGGTGCATTGATGTAACGTGGTTCGAGATATGTTTTCACGACGTTGCAATTCTCGTAAAATAATAATTATGAAATTGGTAAAAAGATAAAATTTGCACATAAGTTCACATTTGTATAAAATCAGATAATCAAGCCGAATATGACAGTTGAGCGACCGTGCTAGAACCACGGAACTCGGGAATGCCTAACACCTTCTCCCGGGTTAACAAAATTCCTTATCCAGATTTCTGGTACGCAGACCGTAATATAGAGTCATTCTTTTCCTCGATTCGGGATTAAATTGGTGACTTGGGACACCCTAAATCTCCCAAGTGGTGACTCTATATCTATATTATATTAAAAGAAGAGTAGTATGCATTGTGGTTAAGGCAAGCAAGCTAAAATAAAGTCACTTGACAATTTTATTAATTATTAGAAATTATAAATGAAAACATAATTAAGGGAAGTAGTTTAATAAATCTTATACATAATCTAACTATATCTTAGACAAATCTAATCTCTCTCTCTCACACTATATATATATATATATATATATATATATATATATATATATGTGTGTGTGTGTGTGTGTGTGTGTGTGTGTGTGTATGTGTGTGTGTGTATTTGTATCTATATCTATCTATATTTGTATTTATATCTATATCTGTATCTATATCTATATATTGATCCACTCATAGATTTTCTTCTAAAGTAGTTAGAAATATCTATATCTATATTATACTAAAAGGAGAGTAGTGAAGCATGACATTAAGCCAAGTGGCAAGCTAAAAAAAAGTCACTTGGAAATTTTAAGACAACATTAAAAATTTGAATTATAAATGAAAACATAATTAATGGAAGTAGTAGTTCAATAAGAATTATTTTTTAATTATGATACAAATCTCTATTAGTAGTATAATTTAGTTAATATTTTTTTGTATAATTATGGTAGGGATGAAATAAATTATGGTAGGGATGAATTTTAATTAATTGATCAAGCTTTGTAACTGACCTTATTTTGGTACAATATACATTACTATAGGTATCTTTAATTAAAATTTTATACAATAAATATTTTATACATAAATAAATATTTCTTAAAATAATAGTGAAAATATTGTTGCAACAATTAGAGTTTTTACGATTAATATTTGAATTGAGTATTGCTAGGTTAAGTTTGAAAGTATAAGATGATTTTTGGAATATGGTCCAATGGAGAAAATAGAAGAATAATATATATTTGAATTTGAGATGAGACTTATTTTTAATATGATAAGAAAATTCATACTTAAGAATATGAACAATAGAGTCAAAGTTACTATTGAAATAATTTTTATTTATTATTTGTATTATATTAAAATGAATGTGATAAAAGTGGATATTAAATTCAAGTAAACTAATAAAAAGCATATGACAACGTTAATAATATTAAGTATTGAATATACAATAGCAAAATGAGAAACAAACAGAGAAAAAATCAAAATTTCTATCATAAAGAACAAAAAAGGAAAAAACTTATTTAAATTTGATATAAAAAAGTTTTCTTTAAGTATGATAAAAATGGTCATGATGTGGATAAGGCCACATAACTGAAGTTTAATAGATTAAAAAAAAATTAAAAATCAAAATATTAATATTAAGAAATAGAAGGGAAATAAGATAGTTTAAAAAAATAAAGTAAATATATAATGCTTAAAATATTATTAATAAATTTAAACAATTTGATAATTTTGGATATTAATTTTAAATAAAAAATATTTATTTCAAGATTAAAAAATCATACATCGATTTATATAATAATATTAAAGGATATAAACAGATTATGATATTAAATAAAGAGGCATGTTAATGAAAGCCACATAAGAAAATAAAATACTATATATTAGGTAACTTAATAGCAATAATCAAAAATTTAAAAATATTTAATATTAGAAATAGAAGGGAAAGACGATTGAACTTGAGATTTAGATTAAAATTATAATGAAATGCTCAAACTATGGATAGGACTAAAAATTAAAGTTTTACTAGATAAAAAACTAAAAATTGGATAAAAAATTAAAACTAAGAAAATACAAAATAAATATCTCGTGTGGGTAATTTTATGAACGAAAATTAAAGTCTATTTGTATCCTAACGTTAAAAGAGAAGGAAAATTTAATTACACGTGATACAAAAAACAATTATAAGAAAATTCAATAGATTTAAAATATAATAATAAAAAAATTATATATTAATATTTTAAACTAATTCAAAGTTATAACTTAGAATAAAATGTGATATTATATATTTTGTTTATTGGTGAAATATTAATGTAAAAAACTAATTAAAAATTTATAGTAGGGAAGAGGATGTATAAAGAGGAAAATAGAGATAGTGTGAGAATATTTATACTTTGAATTAATTAAGTATAAGCATATTAAATAATTAAATAATACTCAAAAATATTATTGAAAGATTTAAATGAAAATAAAGTTCCAAGTAAGAGGATAAAAGTACAAAAATAGATTAAATTCTAGGAATACAAAAATTTATATTTATATATGTTTATCAAAAGGGTAATAAGCAAGATATCAAGTCAATTTCTAAGCTAATAAAAGATCACATGAATATAACATTATTAAGTAATAGATAATGCAATAACTATAAGCAAAGATTAAAGAGAGAGTTGTTTTGGTGAAAATGTAGAAGGATAAGACTTATTCGAATTTGCAGTGAAACATAAAGTGGTAGTAAGAATTTTATTAAATAATATGCTCAAACAAGACATATCACAAACGTGATATGTTTAGTATTATTTAATATTGACCACAAAATAAAATACAAGCACTAAATCAAGGAATTAGATTGTTACAGATATAAAATAAAAATATAAATAAAAAGAAACATGTTATCTGGAAGTTTTAAATTTTAAGGTAATTCCAATAACTCAAATTATAATTTGATATTTGTGTCCGCGCATCGTGCGGGTACTAATACTAGTTATATTAAAAGGAGAGTAGTATGCATTGTGGTTAAGCCAAGTGACAAGCTAAAATAAAGTCACTTGGTAATTTTAAGATAACATTAATTATTATAAATTATAAATAGAAACATAATTAATCGAAGTATAATTTAGTTATGGTAGGAATTCTTTTTAAGAAAGACTTAATTAAAGCCAAATATTTTAAAATTTATATTAAAGAAAATAGACTAAAAAAGTTCATAAAATAATCAAAGCCAAATATTTTAAAATTTAAACAAAAAATGTTCTCTTTTGAGAACTTGTTAGGACGTCCAAATCACAAAAATATTTTGTAAGTATCTTTAATTTTGATTTGGATTATAAATGGAAAAATATTTAATGAAAGTATAATTTAGTTGTGGTAGGAATTCTTTTTAAGAAAAACTTAATTAAAACCAAATATTTTAAAATTTATATTAAAGAAAATAGACTAAAACAGTTCATAAAATAATCAAAGCCAAATATTTTAAAATTTAAACAAAAAATATTCTCTTTTGAGAACCTGTTAGGACGTCCAAATCACAAAAATATTTTGTAAGTATCTTTAATTTAGATTTGGATTATAAATGGAAAAATATTTAATGAAAGTATAATTTAGTTGTGGTAGGAATTCTTTTTAAGAAAGACTTAATTAAAGCCAAATATTTTAAAATTTATATTAAAGAAAATAGATTAAAAAAGTTCATAAAATAATCAAAGCCAAATATTTTAAAATTTAAACAAAAAATGTTCTCTTTTGAGAACCTGTTAGGACGTCCAAATCACAAAAATATTTTGTAAGTATCTTTAATTTAGATTTGGATTATAAATGGAAAAATATTTAATGAAAGTATAATTTAGTTATGGTAGGAATTCTTTTTAAGAAAGATTTAATTAAAGCCAATAAAAATTAGAATGAATGTGGTATAAATAGATATTAAATTCAAACAAGCTAATAAAAATTCACATGACAATGTAATAATATTAGTTATTTAATAATTTAATATTAAAAATAAATAATAAATAGAGAAAAAATTAAAATTCAGATTTTTTATCATAGAGAAAAGAGTAAAACTTATTTAAATTTTAGATGAGAATATTTTTTATATTATGATAAGAAAAGTCATAATATGGATAAGTCCACATAACTCAAGTCTAATAGATAAAATCAAAAACTAAAATATTGAATAATAAAAATAAATTAGAGATAATGTGAGGAAATTTGTAAATTATAAGTTTAGAAAATAACATAAATGTAAATATGCAATACTTAAAAAATTTCAAATTTTCGAGAAATATTTTAAAAACAAAATAAATATTTATTTTATGATTACAAAAATTTATATATATTAATAAATAGAGAAAAAATAAAATTTTAGATTTTTTATCATAGAGAAAAGGGTAAATTTAATTAAATTTGAGATGAGAAAGTTTTTTATATTATGATGAGAAAAGTCATAATATAAATAAGTCCACATAACTCAAGTCTAATAGATAAATTCAAAAACTAAAATATTGAATAATAAAAATAAATTAGAGAAAATGTGAGGAAATTTGTAAATCATAAGTTAAGAAAATAAAAAAAATGTAAATATACAATACTTAAAAATATTATTAAAACTTAAAAAATTTAAAATTTTCAAGAAATATTTTTAAAACTAAATAAATATTTATTTTATGATTTCAAATTTATATATATATATATATATATATATATATATATATATATTAATAAATAGAGAAAAACAATTCAGATTTTTTATTATAGAGAAAAGGGTAAAACTTATTTAAATTTGAGATGAGAATTTTTTTATATTATGATAAGAAAAATCATAATATGGATAAGTCCACATAACTCAAGTCTAATAGATAAAATAAAAAATTAAAATATTGAATAATAAAAATAAATTAGAGATAATGTGAGGAAATTTATAAATCATATGTTTAGAAAATAAAATAAATGTAAATATACAATACTTAAAAATATTATAAAAACTTAAAAAAATTTAAATTTTCGAGAAATATTTTTAAACCAAAATAAATATTTATTTTGTGATTACAAAATTATATATATATTTATCTATATTATATAAAGAATAGTAGTGATAATGATATTAAATAAAGTTACAAATAAAACGTAATAAAACTATATATTAGATTAAAAAATAGCAAAATTTTATTAAATTATTAAAAATTTTCTATTAGAAAGAAAGGGAAAGACTATCTGAATTTGAGATTAGAAAGTTCTTAAAACTATGCTGAGAATGCTCAAACTATGGAGAACCACGAAATTGAAGTCTTATTTATGAAAAATAAAAAAATAAATACATATATAAAAATACATAAAATAGGTACTAATGAAAATTAGAAATTAAATTTGAATCTTAAAACTGAAAAAGGAAAAAGTTTACGTAAAGAAATAAAATGGCAGTGAAAATATTACTACAACATTTAGATATAATGTGTTCAAACAATTAAGAAAATATTTTCCTATGATTAATATCTGAATTGGATGCAGTTAGTTTAAGTTTGAAAGCATAACATAATATTTTGAAAATGCGGTCCAATTTACAACATAGAATGATAAGAATTATTTAAGTTTAATATGAGAATTTTTTTATTTCATAATTTTTTTTTTTGAAAATATCACGAGAAATAAAACAGTAAAAATATTACTACAATATTTAGATATAATGTGTTCAAACAATTAAGAAATATTTTTCTATGATTAAATTAAAATTCTAAAAATATAAATTAATTTTTAATATAGGTAATTTTACTAATGATAATTAAAAATTAAATTTGTATCTTAAAGCTAAACAAAAAAGAAAATTTAACTGCATCTAATACAAAATAATTATAAGAGAACTCAATATATTTGGAACGTAATAATCAAATAACTTATGTATTAATATTTTAGACTAATTCAAAGCTACAATTTAAAATAAAATATGATATTATTTTGGTTATAGGTAAAATATTAATATAAAAACTATTTAAAATATAGTAGGGAAGAGATGTATAAAAAAATAAAGGTAGTGTGATTTATACTTTAAATTAATTGAAAAATAAATAAATTAAATAATTAAATTATATTTAAAAATATCACTGATAAATTTAAATGATTAAAAAATTCCGAATAAGAGGATACAAGCATAAAAATATACGAAATTTCAAGAATAAAATATTTATATTTATTAAAACTATTAAAAAGATAATAAGCAAGGTATTAATTAAATTATTAAGCTAATAAAAACTTATATGACAGTATAATAATATTAAATAATAAATAATACAATAACTATAAGAAAAGAACAAAAATAAAAAAGAATTTACATAAAATGATGTGATGAATAAGACATATTTGACTTTCAGTCAAAAACAAAGTGATAATAAGAATTTTCTTAAAATAATATGATATAATGTGCTCAAACAACACATATCACAACATGACATATTTAGTATTTTTTAATATTGACACCGAAACGAAATACAAGTACTAAAATCAAGGGATTAGGTTGCTACAAATAAAATAAAAGTTGTCTACTACGAGATTTGAATAATAATTTCATATCTTGCTTCAAAATAAATATCTAATGTTATATAATTTTTATATGAAAAGTTTATATTTTAAGGTTATTTGCACATAATTCAAATAACATAGATTACAATTTGACATAATTTGTGTCCGTGCATCGCGCGGGTACTAATACTAGTTATATTAAAAGGAGAGTAGTATGCATTGTGGTTAAGCCAAGTGCCAAGCTAAAATAAAGCCACTTGGTAATTTTAGGACAACATTAATTATTAGAAATTATAAATAGAAACATAATTAAGGGAAGTAGTTTAATAAATCTTATACATAATCTAAATATAACTTAGACAAATCTAATCTCTCTCTCTCTCACTCTCACTATATATATATATGTGTGTGTGTGTGTGTATGTGTGTCTATATCTATATCTATATCTATATTTGTATTTATGTCTATATCTGTATTTATATCTATATATTGATCTACTCATAGATTTTCTTCTAAATTAGTTAGAAATATGGAGGTAAAAAATTAATTAAAAAACTATAATAGAATAAAATAAAAAATATAGAAAGACGTAAATTGAGATAACTTATGACTATTTATACTTTGGAGTGTGTGTGTGTGTGTGTGTGTATATATATGTATTGATCCACTCATAGATTTTCTTCTAAATTAGTTAGAAATATGGAGGTAAAAAATTAATTAAAAACTATAATAGAAAAAAATAAAAAATATAGAAAGTCGAAATTGAGATAACCTATGACTATTTATACTTTGGAGTAATTTAAAATATGAAATAAAATCAAAATTTACTTAAGGTATTAACAATTTATTGACTTCAAAAATTAAAAAAAATTCAGACGGTAAAATAAGATCTTACATAAAGTATACAATTACTTATAAAATAAGAAAAAAAATTTAAATATCTATATCTTCTATCTATATTATATTAAAAGGAGGGTAGTGAGGCATGATATTAATCCAAGTGGCGTATTGAGAAAATGTCACTTAGCATTTTTAAGATATAATCTAAATAGATTTTTTAATTTAATAAGGATTAAAACAACTTAGATTTGCTCGAATTTAATTTATGGTAAAAATCAATTAAAATTGACACACATTCTTAAAGTAAATAAATTTTGATAGCTTTCCAAATATAATTATTCACTAACCACTTGATTTGTTTTCTTTCATTTTATAATTTTATTATTTTTAAAAATAGTACATAAAGAAATAAAATGATAGTGAAAATATTATCATTAGATATAATGTGTTCCAACAAATAAGAAATTAATTTTTAGATTAATATCTAAATTGAGTGCAATTATTGAAAGCATACGATAATTTTTAAAAATGTAGTCCAATTAAAAATTAGAAGGATATAACTTTTTTGAAGATAAAAAAATTCTTCTTAAAATATTAAGAATAAATTAGAAATAGTGTGAGAATATTTATGCTAAGAATTAGTTTATAAACTAAAATAAAGTGAAATAAATTACTTAAAAATACTATTGATAAATTTAAATTACTCAATAATTCAAGCAATGTTTTTACAATAAAATTGATACTTATTTTAAGATTAAAAAAATTCTAAATTTATCTATATTATATTAAAATAGTAATGAATAGTTATATTAAATAAAGTGGCAACTTAATTAAAAGCCATATGAAACTGTGATAATACCATATATCTGATAATATAATAGCAAAAGTAAAAAAAATAATTAAAAATTTAATATTAGAAATGAAAGGAAAAGACTATTTTACTTAATGTTAGAAAGTTCTTAACATACGATGAAAATGCTCAAACTATGGATAGAACCACCAAAAATTAAAGTCTTGCTAGATATAGAATTAAATTTTAGAAAATATAAAATAAATATCTACTATAAGTAATTTTTAACGAAAACAAAAAATCAAATTTTGTATCTTGAAACTAAAAGGAAAGAAAATTTATTGCATGTAATACAAAAAATAAATATAAGAAAAACTCAATAGATTTGGAATATAATAATCAAAGAACTTGTATATTAATATTTTAGACCAATCAAAGTTATAATTTAAAGTAAAATATGATATTATTTTGATTACAGGTAAAATATTAATATAAAAATTAATTAAAAATTTCTTAGTAGGGAATAGACTGTATAAAGAAAAAAATAGAGATAGTGTGAGGATATTTATACTTTAAATTATTTTAAAATAAAACAAAGTAAATAATTGAATAATATTCAAAAATAATACTGATAAATTTAATTAGTAAAATATTTTCAAGTAAGAGGATAAAAGCGTAAAATATATTAAATTTCAAGAATAAAAAAATAATATTTATCTATAATTATTAAAAGGATAATAAGTAAGATAGTAGGTCAATTAGTAACCCGAAAAAAATATATGAAAGTATAATAATATTAAATAATAAATAATACAATAATTATAAGCAAAGAACAAAATAATGTGTAAATTTTAAAAGAATAAGACTTATTGGAGCTTGAGATAAAAAATAAAATGATATTAAGAGTTTTATTAAAATTATATGATCTAATATGTTCAAACGAGACAAATCACCACATGATATATTTAGGATGTTTTTTAAAATATTGATAACGAAACGAAATTCAAGTACTAAAATTAACCGGTTGGATTATATAAATATAGAAAAAGAAAACAAGTTATCAACTAAGAGATTTGCAAAATGGTTTCATGTCTTACTTCTTAATTAATATCTAATGATTATCTATAAATTTTATCTGGAAGGTTTGTATTTTGAAGTTATTTATACATAATTCAAATAATCCAAATCACAATCCGACATGGGCTGTGTTCGCGCATCGCGGGGGTACTAATAATAGTATTATATTAAAAGGAGAGTAGTGAAACATGAGGTTAAGCCAAGTGGCAAGCTAAAATGAAGGCACTTGACAATTTTAAAACAACATTAATAATTATAAATTATAAATAGAAACATAATTAATGGAAGTAGTTGAATGAATCATATACATGATCTAAATAGATCTTAAACAAATTTAATCTATATATCAATATTTATATTTATGTGTAATTTTGTATCTATATCTATAATTATATCTATATATTGATCCACTCACAGATTTATATTCTATATTAATATAGAATAGTATAATTTAGTTAGCCTTTTGTGTATAATTCAATCATGGTAGATCTCTTTTTTTTTTGACAAGGAATCAATTGAAATATACGTTCAGTATATTATATTTTATTATTTGCAACAATAATTATTTATTTAGTACAAGCTTTGTATCTGACCTTATTTGTGTACAATATAATTATCGTAGGTATCTTTAATTAAACTTTTGTGTATAATTCAGTTATGATATGTCTTCTTTTTTTTTTTGACAAAGAATCAATCAAAATTTTAATTTTGTAGCTTACACATTCCTTTTGAGTTTAAATAATAATTCTTAATTTGGAAAATAAATATTGCAATAAAGAGTAGTACAAGCTTTGATGTATCTAACCTGATCTGTATACAATATAATTACTATAAGTATCTTTTTTGACAAGGAATATCAAATTAATAATTGGAAAAAATATCTGTTGGAAAACTGTATAACTATTCTTGATTTATATTACCATATTTGGAATAATATTATATGGCAAAGAGTATTTAAATTTCAAATGCACAACAATACACTTATATAAATAATGCTACAGAAAGGAATGAAAGACGTCTATTTTTTTTGTTTCTCTTTGCTTTAATTTGCTTTGCATTGATAATTTATCTATTATATGACATACTTTAGTTTAATCATGGTGGACTTTTTATTAGACAATTAAGTTTATGTGTTTCATCTATGCATCCATATTTGATGAGCTAAACTAAAGAGGAAGAAAGAAGCATTATGATTCTATAAAAAGAATTTTAGCTGGCCTTATAAATTTTCATTTGTGCTTCATTGTTGAATTTAGAGAGCTGGATCTCTTTTTATTAAGTAAAATTTGTAAATGTGTAAATATAGTAACTGTATATTGTGTATCTATATTTGCTAGAGATGTAATATTCTATAAGATATTATAAGAATATGATATTTTGAGAATATTCTTAGGAGAAATTTTAGGGAGTATGAGCTTAAACTCATGTATATATACTCTCCTTTCTGGAAATGATAAAATAGGTCAGATCCATCTAAAAGTTATGCAAACTCTTCTGTATTGCTTTTCCCGTTTGTTTATTCTCTTTTTCTTTCTTATTTATGATACTTTGAAATATTTTTTAACCTTTATATGTTATTATTCTAAATTTTTATTCAATTTTTTCTTTGTTGTACTTAGAACTTTATTGATATTCTTTTTGTTTTCAAATGTTTTGCTATTTAAATGTAGCCATATCTTTGATTAAGAAAGTTAAGGAAGGAGGTGCTAATTTCTGAGTCATTTTCTCATTAGTGTATGCCTCAAAAGAACACGACTTGAAATGGTAAGCATATCTAAAAAGGATGTCGAATTGAGTTGCACTTCGTCTTTACTATGGATTAATTCTCATTGCTTATCTTCAAAACTTCTTATGCACTTTTTTGCTTTTGCAAATAACAAAAGCTGTTATTTCTTTGGTATATCTGGAGTATAATTGTAAGAAAAATATATATATTTATGAGATATAAAATAGAGTAGTGGACAACAATATTAAGCCACGTGGCATTTTAGGACAAAATCTAATAAGATTTAGGGCAAAGTCCAATAATATTTAGAATAAAATATAATTGAATTAGTAAAAATCTCCTATATATATATTGCCAAGTGGCAAGCTAATAAAAAGCCACTTGATAATTTTGAGATAATATCTATTAGACTACGTAATAAAATTAAATTTGAATTAAAAGATAAATATTTGAATCTATAGATGAAGATTTTGAATTGAATTGGAACTCGTTTGGATTGGCTTATTTTAAGTTCATTTAAGCCAAAATAGCTTTTAAATCCTTTTGTAGCGTTTGGACAAAGTAAAAAAATATTTTTAAGCACTTATTTTTAAGCTAAAATGATAAAAATAAACCAAAAGCCAAAAGCTAGAATTCCTAACTTATGACTTTTGGCTTAAAATTCACTTAAAACAAGTCCATCCAAACTGGCTCTTGAAATATAAAAATAATTATGTTGAATTAAAAGATAAACATCTTCTTAAAAAACAGTGAGAATAATGGTGAAGATATTATTTAAACAAAAGTTTTCAATTAGTAAACTTAACACTTTAAATATATATAATTTTCGAATTTGTACGGGAATATAAAAAGAATTATTTTAAATTGAAAGATAAACAATTTTATGAAAAGTATGAATAATAATGATAAAGGACACTATTTTAAACAAAAATTTTAATTAATAAACGTAATGTTCTTCTAAAATTATGAATGCAGTATTACACTTATAAGTAAAAATGTTTAAGAATATCTTATAAAGCAATTGACTAAATTTTATTTGAATTCTCCAATAATAATGTAATATCATTTTTTGACAATGTTTTTCAGGAGTATCATTTTCTTTGATGCCCGAATAGTGTAACTATATGATGGTAAAGTACATTATTTTAATTTGCTTGTGCTTCTCCTTAAAATTATTTTCTTTTTAAAAAATTTGGCCAAACACCTTAGTTTTAGAAAACAAACATTGTTGCCTCAAAAGAAGCTCGGCTAAATACCCTAAATATCCGCGCATCATGCGGGTACTAATACTAGTAATGGTTAAAAGGATATTGGAAATTTAGTCCTTTGTTGTTTCAAATAAAGGAATACCATAAAAATGCCGGAGACAGCCAAAATTCAATAAAAAGTTTTTTTTTTTTTTGTTTATTTTTGTACTCATTTCGTTTATAGCAAAGACTAAAACCCCAAACTTCTGAAGATGAAAACAAAATGTCAAACGAATACTAAATGTGTTCGGAAGTATCTAAAACATTAAAAAGAATAGACAAGGATTCTGGAATTGATAAAATGTAAAAGTTAAATTATATGAAATAGTAAATGATGAAGAGCTAAAACATCCTCAACAAATCAATCGGTACAAAGATCACGAATTGACGTTACTTAAGAGCGGTAGAAGTAACACACACAAGTAAATAGAGTGGATTTTGAGTTGTTAATTACTGGTGATGGGATAATGCTTCGTCAATGTTGCAATGTCGACAAAGAATAGGCGAGAGTGAGTGTCATAGAAAATTATGGGGAAGGGTGGATCTGGTGAAGGGATGGAGGCGGTGGTGGCAGCGACAGAGACAGAACGAGGAAGGAAAGACGATTGATGGTGGAGGTAGTGGCAAGGAAAGAGGAGGTTAGGAAGAAAAAAAATTAGAGAGAAGGGTCAAATTTGTCTATGAAATATGCTAAAGGTTTAAATTTGCCCACGGTTTAAAATTTATGACTTAATTGTGGGACACGTGACATCACCGGATGCTAAGCCTCCCCCACTTGAAATAAGGGCAAATATTGCCCATTTTGGTAACGATGACGATACACTTAATCCCAGCCGTTAATGGAGTGCAGTTTTTTTTCCGTTTCCTCGTTTATGAGCAAATTTGACCCTTTTTCCTATATTTAATTGTCATTAAAACAATACTGTTTGCATAAACTATCTTGTCTTTTGCCTTTCCATTAGGCAAATACAGCAATAATTTTATAGAGCCATCAACATCTTATGGATCTAAATGATTCATTCATCAATGATTTACCAATGTAATTCTTGAAATAGATCCAGTTTTATTGTTAACATGTTAAAAGGTATATAAAACCATAGCTATCAATTGTACAACAGTTAATTTGATTCCAAAGGTAGCCAACCCTGCTACAATCAAAGAATGTAGGCTCATTACCTGTTGTGCTATTCTCTATAAAATCATAGCTAAAATCTTGGATAGAAGGCTATTGCTACCATAATCATAGAAACACAAGCTGGATTTATTCCTGGGAGAAAAATTACAGACAATATGATCTTGGCACATGAACTGGTATATGCATACACAAGAAAATGTATCTCATCTAGATGTATGATAAAGGTGGATATTCATAAAGCCTATGACACAGTAGATTGGAGGTTTCTGAATAAGATGCTCGAAGAGTTGCAATTCCCCCAAAACTTGTTAGATGAGTGATGGAATGTGTTTCAACAGTCAACTATTCTATAGTAATTAATGAAGAACCAACCAAACCATTTGATGCTGCAAGATGGCTCAGACAAAGGGATCCAATGTCACCCTTTGCTATTTGCTATAGTCATGGAGTACTTAAACAGAAACCTTAGTGAGTTGAAGTGCGATATATTTTGGTGGAGTTTTAGATCCTATCAAGCATGATATCCAGCAGCTGTTGGGATATGGGTAAGGGAAATTATTAGGTACTTAGGGATTCCATTGGCTACAAGAAAACTGAAGCTAGTTGAATGACAACCCTTAATCACCAAGATCAGTGCAAGGATGTCTTCATGGGTAGCAAAGAAGTTGTCATATGTTGGCCAAGTCCAATTGGTGAAATCAGTCCTATTTGGAGTTCAATCTTACTGGGCTCAGTTGTTCACAATACATGCTAAGGTGATGAAGGCCATAGAAGCTTACTGCATAAGCTATATTTGGTCTGGAGCAAATGAAATTACTAGAAGGTCATTGGTATTCTGGAGTAAAATGTGTGTGTCACAGTCAATTGGAAGCCTAAACCTCACAAATCTGAAGATCTGTAACAAAGCATCCATAGCTAAAACTTGCTGTGAATTCATAGTAAAAAAGATTAAATGGATCACATGGATACATGAGTATTACATAAAGGGGAAACAATTAGTGAATATACCTATTCCCCAGTAAGCAAGCTAAATGGTAAAGAAAATATTCACGGTAAAGGAGGAGTTGAGTAATGTGGAACATGATTCATCAAGCAACAATAGCATGATTAATAGCATCTAGCTGAAAATGATTGGGGATTTACCAAAAGTTACCTGGAAGAATCTAATGTGTATGAATGCAGCAAGGCCAAAAATATTTTCATAACATGACTCCAACTTCAAGATAGATTACTCACAACAACAAGGCAGAAAAACTAGGGAATGTAGATAGATACAAGGTGTCAAATGTGCAAACTAGCAGAGGAGTGTGGGGAAAACTGATGGCTTGGATACAAATTGCTTGGCCAACAATGACTTTACGGGATCAAATGCAAAACTGGATAGAGCAAAGTACAAGAGGAAAGACTCTATTTTCTTGAAGAATTTAATTATTCTTGTTTCTTGTGCTCCTCCCCCCTTCCCCCAACCCTAAATACCCAATATTTGTATGACTCTATTTTCTTGAAGAATTTAATTCTTCTTTTAAAAACTCATAAAAATCAAAGGAACTAATGTGATGCTTTACTTTTTTACGCAAAAATAGTGTTGAAATTTGTGCTCCGTAACTAAAAGGAAAATACTTTTTTTTGGTTGAAAAGGAAAGTACTCTTTCTACAACATAAAAAGTACTTTTTTGTTGAAATAAAAGAAAATACTTTTTTACATCATGAAAAGAAAATACTAATTTTGTTGGAATGAAAGAAATAATTTTTACTGCATCATTTTGTTGCAGAGAATATTTGCATTCATAGCCTGTCATTACATATTCATCAATAGCCCTCTTTATTGCACTCAATGGCTTTCGATCTTATTTCCCCCATATAGATATTGAATAGAACGAGTTCGCTTCATGATTTCGTGACATACCAAATAAGGGATTGTTAGAAGAAAGCTCCTATAGTGGACAACTATAGCCTTTTGTATAGGTTGGGTGCTTGTTTACATTTAAGAGGGGCTTGATCCTAGGATCTTGTTTCCCTAGATATAATTATAAATAATAGACTCAACAACCATTGCAAGACACAAAATTCTTGTCAAACTTATGCTATATTCCATTCTCAAGCTAAAGAAAATAACTTTACTTGTTACTTTATATTGCTCTTATTTCTGTCCTCGGAGATATTGCTCCCGGAGCCAGGCATGTCATTTTCTTTGATTTAATTGCTAACTCTCATTTTAAATCTAGTTTATTTATCATTTGGATCAAATCAGTTCGCTTGTCTATAAAATACGTAACAAATTCAATTGTACTGTTTTATGGGTAAACCATTTGGCGGACTTAGACAGTTGCATAATTGAGTTGATCTTTGCGTTTATTACTAACTTGTTTGATTCTTTATTTCTTAGCAAAAAATTGAAAATGACAGCTAACGATGTCAACATCACACACAACATTGAGGGACGTGAAGATCTACCTCAACACGAGGATTCGATCAGCGACACTCGCAACGAGGGGGATGAGGCAACCCCGGTCCGTGGAGGACAGTACCCACGATATGTGCGGGATCCAACTCCCGATGACGTAGAAGACGAACACGTTGTGAAAATAGTAAGGATCTTGAGAGAGCATTAGAAGACCATCATGGGCCATCTCTCAAGGAAGGACCAGGTCATGAAGGAATTGAAGCAAGCATTGTCAGGCACTTCCAATAATGCAAATGAAAGAGGGCCGGCTTTTCTCGGCGTTCCTGCAAATCAGACGGCTCAAAGAGTTGATAACAATACACCTAGGGGTGAGGTCGACTTTGATGGTACCAAGGGGACTGATTGCGGATTCGGTAACGACAATGGTAATGATTCCTTCAAAACCGAACTCATGATATTCACGAGGGAGATGAACGAGTGGATGGATCAGAACGCGAAGGAGTTTCATGCCCGAATGGACCAGATTTCGGACGTACCACCAGTTTTGAAGTGTCCGGATTCAAAAAAAATATACTCAGTTGCTGTTCAAGCCGAGCATAGCACCAGAGTTAATCCTAATGAGGTTCAAGATATCGGACATACAAAATACGATGGGACATCAGGCCCTCAGGAGCACATCACAACTTACACAATGGTTGTGAAAGGGCACGATTTGGCTCAACATGAGATCGAATCGATTCTACTAAAAATGTTTGGAGAAACCCTAATGAAGGGGGACTTGGCATGCTAATAACATTTACCCTAACATTCAATTGATTCTTTTGAAATGCTTGCAAATTATTTATTAAGGCCCATGTTGGGCCCAGAAAGACGGACATATTCAAGATCGCACAGGGTGAGTCCAAATTAATGTGGGAGTTCATGATTAGATTCCAAAAAGAGAGGATACTGCTACCAGTCGTACCAGACGAATGAGCAGTGCAAGCGTTCATAAAGGGTTTGAACCTGATAATCTCCGACGCCTCCCAGAAGTTGAAGGAAAGCCTGCTCGAATTCCAGCAACCACATGGGCAGATGTCTATAACCCCTATGAAAAGATAAGTATAAAAGATGATCAGTGTGGGTTCCTGACATCAACCAAGGGGTGGGACTGAGACAAGAACCAGGATATGTTGAAGGACGTGATAGTAAAGGGTTCCGGTCCTCGGATAGGTTCTCTCCGGAAATAAGAACTAAATGTGGCCAGAACAACATATCGCTATAAGAAAAAGAGGTATCAGTGACCCGTGATTCCACTTATCCCATGTTGTCAGATTACAATTTCAACATCATCATAGTGGAGTTAGCATCAACATTGAGGAATATCAAAGAGGCACGATTCCCGAAGCCAATCCGATCCTAGCTAGAGAGATCCCAACTTATAGTGTAAATATCATAGGACTCAAGGCCACATAATTGGGGACTGCCGATATCTGCATGAGGAAGTGACAACGTTGTTGAAGAACGGTCATCTCAGTGAATTCTTAGGCGACCGAGCCAAGAACAATTACGGCCGCAGGCGGGACAACGCAGAACCCTCAAAGACAGGGGAAGACTCTCCTCGATTAACTATCAACATGATTTTTGGAGGGAATTAAATCAATGGTCTAACCTTCTCAGCGGACAAGAAGACAAAGCTATTAATGACCCACAACAAGTGACTCCGGGAAGTTGTTGAAGATGACATCACCTTCACGGAGGAAGACGCCAACAGACTTCTTTTGCTACAAATGTTGCCCTGGTAATTTATCTTAATGTACTAGATTTCAATATTAAGCGTGTTTTGGTTGACCTAGGAAGGTCATTTGACATAATTCAATGTAGAGCGCTGAAACAAGCCAAATTAACCGGGAGTATCATTCCGGCAACAAAGCTCCTCGTCGGGTTCAACTTGGCAAGTGTGACAACCCGAGGGGATATCCTTCTACCCACAAACGCCGAAGGGGTAACAAATACCACCTTATTTGAAGTGGTGGATGGCGATATGGGCTATAACATAATTCTCAGTAGGCCTTGATTACATGAGATGAAGGTTGTACCGTCAAGGTATCACCAAATGCTCAAGTTACCAACCCTAGAGGGAATCAAACATATAAGGGGAGATCAACCAGTAGCAAAAGAAATGAACATAGTGTTGACTTCCAGCAGTAAAGGGAAAGAACCCAGCAAATAGCATTTACAAGAATCAACGTTTCCTATCGTGCCAAGTGAATATGATAAGGGTGAGGAGTCATCGGAATCCCACCGAGTACCAAGGTACTTTCATGAACCGGATGAGACGGACGTGACCAAATCCATAATAGAAGAACTCGAGCAAGTGGCTTTGTTCAAGGAATTCTTGGAAAAGAAGTTTTACTTGGGAACAAGACTCATTCCCGAACTCAGGCAAGATTTATTGATTTCCTTAAAGTTAACGTTGATTGTTTTGCATGGTCGCACTCAGATATGACATGTATCCCAATAGATGTGGTCGTTCACAAACTAAGTCTGGACTCGAGCGTCCCTCCGGTAAGGCAAAAGAAATGACCGATAGCCGAGGTCAGAAAAAAGTTTGTTAAGGAAGAGGTAACTCGATTACTTGACATTAGTTCAATTCGGGAGGTAAAGTATCCTGAATTGTTAGCTAATCTAGTTGTGGTTCCAAAAAAGAATAACAAATTTTAAATGTGCGTAGATTATAAAGACTTGAATAGGGCATGCCCGAAAGACTCTTTCCCATTGGCAAACATAGATCTAATGATTGATGCAACGACCGGGAACGAGTTAATGAGTTCCCTCGGTGCCTATTCTGGGTACAATCAAATCAACATCAACCACAGGATCAGGAAAAACTTTATTTATAACAAACTTTGGCACATATTGTTATAATATGATGCCCTCCATAGCCACTTATCAGAGGCTCGTGAATAAAATATTCAAAAAGCAAATAGGTAAAACAATGGAAATGTATATAAAATGGCATGTTGGTCAAGTCTTTGAATGTAGGAGATCATTTAAAGCACCTTCAAGAAATATTCGATATCTTGAGAAATCACAACATCAACCTAAACCCAAAAATGCGTATTCGGGGTTGGCTCCGGTAAGTTTTTGCATTTCTTGGTTTTACAAAGAGAGATTGAAGTAAATCTTGATAAGATCAAAGCCATCGAAGACATTCCAAACTAGCTGACAAGCGTAAAAGAAGTACAAAGGCTAACCGGAAGATTGTCCGCATTAAGCAGGTTCATCTCTCGATCCTCGGAAAAATGTCATCACATATTCTCACTTCTGAAGAAGAAGAACAATTTCGAATTGACTCCAGAATGTTAGCAGGCCTTGAAAGACCTGAAATGTTATCTATAAGCCCCCTGCTACTATCAAAACTGGGGGAAGGGGACTAATTACTAAATACCTAGTGGTCTCGGAGGTAGCGGTAAGTGTCGTTCTAGTCCCAAAAGACGAAGGTACACAATTTCCTGCCTATCATGTTTGCAAAATTTTGTCATGAGCAGCCACTCGTTATCCGCACCTTGAAAAGTGGCTTTAGCTCTCGTAGTCGCCTTTCGAAAGCTTAGGCCTTATTTTCAGTGCCACCCGATAGCCATTGTGATAACTTTCCCCTTGCGAAATGTTCTTCACAAGCCTGAATTGTCAGGTCGGTTAGCCAAATAGGCAGTCAAAATTAGTGAGTTTGATATTGAACACAAGACTATGACTTTAATCAAATCACAAGTTTCGGCCGATTGTGTGGCCAATTTCAGTCCTAGGTTATTGACCCTAACGCCTAACGGCTAAAAAGCGGTGCTGGTGTTAGAAACAACATCACAAGTTTGAACCTTGTTCATGGATGGAGCTTCCAATATGAAAGGGTTCAGGCTCAGGGTAGTCCTAATCATGCCCTCGGAGAAAACCCTGAGGCAGTCCATAAAAAATATTCTGTTAACTAATAATGAAGCCGAGTATGAGGCTTTGGTTGCAGGACTCGAATTAGCCCGGGACTGGGCTCCGAGGTCATAGCGATCAAATGTGAATCCTAGCTGGTGTAAACCAAGATTTTCAACACAAAGGAGGAATGCATGCATCAGTATGTGAATAAAGTCCAGGCATTGCTTGCACGATTCAGGGAATGGTCAATCACTCACATTCTGAGAAGAGAATGTGGAAGGGGATGTATTAGCTAATTTTGAGTCTTCTACGGAGATGAAAGGATGATCTAATATAGTCGTTCAACTTTTACATTCAATACTAGATGTGGACGACTATTGTGAAGTAAATAAACCAACTTAGTCTGGACTGGAGGAATGAGTTCATCGAGTATCTTCGGCAGGGCAAGTTGCCTGAAGACCTAATGGTGTCCAAGGCACTATGCACAAAAGTGGCTCGCTACAGCCTCTTGGGTGGACAATTATATAGGAGATCATTCCAAGCCCCATTGGCCCAATGTTTAGGAGCCTCAGAGGCGGACAACGTGATGAGAGAGGTCCATGAAGAAACTTGCAGGAACCATTTCTGTGCAAATTCATTGGTGCTAAAGTTGGTTAGGGCAAGATACTACTAGCCCCTGATAGAGCAAGATGTAATGGCGTTCGTTCAGAAATACAACAAGTGTCAGCGTCATGCATATTTGGTGCACCAACCGGCGGAGCTCTTGCATTCGGTATTGTCCCCATGGCCGTTCATAAAATAGGGGTGGACATAATTGGGACGCTGCCACCGGGTCCTAGAAAGGTAAGATTTTTATTTTATTTTAACCCATTACTTCACTAAATGGATTGAAGAAGGTCCTTACAAAAAGATCGGTGAGCGCAAAGTGTTTGACTTCCTATGGGAATACATAATTTGCCAGTTTGTAACACCGACGGAGATTGTTTGAGATGACTGACCACATTTCATAGGCTCCAAAGTCACAAAATTTCTTGAAGACCTAAAAATAAAAAGGATTACATCATCACCATACCATCCGAGCACTAATGGGTAGGCGGTATCGACCAATAAGGTAATTATTCAAAACCTGAAAAAGAGGTTAGAAACGAGTAAAGGCAAGTACACCAAAGAGTTACCGGGTGTGCTATGGGCGTACCAGACAATGACAAAAACAAGCATGAGAGAGACACCTTTCTCTTTTCTATACGGTGCAGAAGCTCTGGTCCTGGTGGAATTAGGAGAACCAACCATACGGTTTCCCGAACATATAAAGAATCAAATAATGAGGCATTGCTGGTAAAGATAGAACTGCTCGATGAACGCAGGGAATTGGCACATGTGAGGATGGTGGCTCAAAAGCAAAGAATGGAAAGAAACTATAATCGGAGGGCCAATCTCAGCTACTTTAAAGTAGGAGACTTGGCCT
The DNA here is from genome assembly GCF_000393655.2 of Nicotiana sylvestris. Lineage (NCBI taxonomy): Eukaryota > Viridiplantae > Streptophyta > Magnoliopsida > Solanales > Solanaceae > Nicotiana > Nicotiana sylvestris. The sequence continues at coordinate 18,690,209 of NC_091067.1, read as the reverse complement.
TGAGGAAAGTGACTCAGAACACTCGGGAAATCAATGTTGGGAAGCTTGGTCCGACGTGGGAAGGCCCCTACTAGGTTTCGGCTGTCATCGGTTATGGATCATACAAGTTGGAAAATAAAGATGGAGTCAAATTCCTAGAAATTGGAACGTGATTCTCCTCAAAAGGTATACTGCTGATGGATCCTACCTATACTGAAAGTATGTGCTGCACTCTTTTTTTCTTCGACCAGTTTTTGTCCCAATTGGGTTTTTTGGCAAGGTTTTTAATGAGGAAGCAACGGAAAGCATACTATGAAGGGAACGTCATCAACAAAGTTAAGATCTTTAAATGACAAAGCATTGAAATGATAGACCACTACGGGATGGTTAAATAGTCTTTGGCTTGATGACAAGTTCCTAATGGGAAGTAAAGCTTGCCATCGAACCAAAGGCTATTCAACCATTCAGTTTTAACCAACAAAGCAAGACCTTCAGTATTTTAATTCTCATACTTCGCATTCAAAAACTGGGGGTAGTAGTGGATAAGGAAGCAAGGATGCCACAAAAATCGGGACTACGAGACCTGGGAACAATGATGTCTCATCGGGACTAGGGACTACATGGCCAGCCCCGTAGAAACAAGTTGTACAAGTCAGCCACATGTATTGGCAACTTCTTTTCTTTAGCAATCAAATGCTTATTTTTAAAGATTGAAGGAATAAAATGAAGTCTTTTTGTTTTTATCTTGTTTCTTGTCCAAACGATGAGTTAATTATTTTATCATTTAAAAGTTAACAGAAAACTTCAAATGCTTGTGCCGCAATGAATAGGAGACGTCCTCTTTAAGAGTACCGTAAACATAAGAGGACCCTCTCTTATGAAACTTTCATAGTAAAGGGTTGGTTCCGAAAGAGTTTATGCCTAGAACCCAAAAGCAATTGGACGAAAATACACCTAAAGCCTTATCTAATTCGATGCAAAAAGAATAAACTTTGTGCAATACTTAAGCAAAGGTTTTCTTTATTTATCAACATGCCAAACGAAATAGTACAAAAGTACAAACGGAAAACAACAAAAGAAAAAAAGGAAAAATTTAAACATTATCGCCACCTGAACTCGGGGGGAAGAGGCATCTATGCCATTCTCCCCCTTCCCCGGGAGAAGGGGGTGGATCATCTACTGGTTTGGGACCTGGGCCTTCATCATCATTATCTTCAATATCCCCTTCGGTTCCCGAAGACCGACAATCTATGCTCGAAGAGTCAGTTGCATCAGGCTGAGCCAAGAGAAGTTCTCGAAAAGTTAACTCCAGTGCTCGGGCCTTGGAAATATCATCATCAATAACAATGATGCCCAGTTTGGCCTCCTCCAAAGTTTTCCTCCTCATATGATACACTGCACATGTCTTTTCAAATACGAGGGAACCTTCTTGGAAATGTTATTTTGACTTAAGCTTGTCAACCTCGGCCTAGAGACCATCCCGCTCGGATCTTGTGGCGCCAAGGCTAAGATCAAGATTATGGATCTTGTGACGTTGATTATTGGTTGCTCATCAATCGAAGGCAGAAAAGGCCCGGGTTCTAATCTCCCGGAACTAGAAGCAGCAACAGGGGTCGGAAAATTGGTATTCTCTACTATCTCCATTTCATCCAAAAGTGCTTGAACCTCACCTTCAGTTGGGGTTTTAAGCTCTCCCGGTCGATCACTCGGTTGAGCTGATAAAGATTGTTGTCTCCATTGAAAGGAAGCCTCTTCATCACTAGCTTCCCCGCCATCTTCAATGACCATAGTGGCCATGGCTGGCTCAGTTGTGGCCTTCTGTGTTTTATTATTTTTATCCCCAGCCGAGGAAGAACGTCGCCTTTTTGGTCGCTTGTTCTCTGGCTAGGGACTCTGAAAGGAAGTTCCCCCACAGGAAGTAGACCCGAGGGCACCACTTCGAGCGAGGGCACTTTGTAACAAATTCACAGGCTCTACAGGATTAGTTAAAACCTCGACCTCAGGGCAGGTAATAGAGCCCTGCGGGAGCCCTGAATCAAACAAAAAGATATAGTTAGAAAGTTTACTTATGTACATACAGAGGCAAAAAGTAGAAGGGATCAGTTTACCGTGGTTCTTGGCCTTCCACCCATATTTAGGGGCCATTTCTTTCCACCGACGGGTTTCTGGCGTTATAATATCCAAAATCTTCTGAACCCATTGGTCTAGGACTTCAACCCTTGGTGGTGTCCACCAGTTAATTGAATAATAAAGACAAAAGGGTAAACAATAACGAGAAGCGACATTTTTATGAAGGAAAGAGATTAAGAAATTACAAACATACGCAAAAGACTCCATGATTCAGGAAAGGATAGAGTTATGGCGGGGATAATATCCCTAGTCGCAATAATGACAAACCACTACATCCACCCACGGTCATTATCATCATCCACGTTAGTAAGTAGGGCATGGTGACCACGTTTATTGAAATTTATTACTCCCCCACGAAAGATTTTGGGGGACTAGAGATTCATTATGTTTGTCAGGGTTAGAGTTCCCCTAGTCTCCACATACAACTGACGTAGGCAAGCCACCGTTCGCCATACCGAAGGGCCTACTTGTGCCAAGAAGACCTGGTACCGATGGCATGACATAACTTCAAGATCATGGGGTCAAGTCCCCTTCTCAAAGAAAATAGGTCCAAAGTGAAGAGGTATGCATAAACATACGTAAAACCTTCTTTGGTGAAGGTCACCCGCTCTATCAGGTCAGGAGCAATGATGTTAAGATCTGGGCAGTTACAGTTCTCATTTACAATAGGAATACTGGAAGGGCGAATAAAGGAAGGATACCTACTAATAACCCAAGTCTGTGGATGCACAGAGGGAAACTTTATTTAGAAGTCATTAACGATGCTAAAGTGTTTGGGTATGATGGTGCTTACAGTGGAAGAATTAGCATCGACATCAGCCTCTTTATCTTTGCTTCTCTTTAGGCCTCCGCCAAAGAAAACACCAAAGTTCTCAAAAGACTCAACAAAAGAAGCCATAATAGTAAGAAGATGATGGAGATTTTTGAAGAAAATCGGAAAGAAGGTTAAGTGCAAAGAAGGTAAGAAACTTATGAAAATTTTGGAAGTGAAAGAGGTAATATGATGAGTATAAGTATAGATATAGACGACAAAAATCATGGTCATAATTACCTCGAGAACCGGCTAGAATATTGCTAAATCGTGGTACAACACATGTACGGGGTATTAAAGCGAGAAGACGTGCATCCTTTCAAGCGCCAGAAACTGTTCAAAAGGTTTTTAGAAGATTTTCTACCAAGAAAGGGATCCTTACAAACTTTCCGGTGAGACAAAGATAGGCTACTGGAAAGCAGAGAGGCTACTTGTATATGGTAAAATTGGTTTATATTAAATGATCAAATTGCAACATGACACATTAAATCGAAGACAGGTAGAAAGTAAATTGTGTAGTAACCAGTATCGGGAACAACAACTGCAATTGATATCGAGCTGACCCTAAAAAGAATATGATCAATGTGAGCAGAATCAAAATGCTTGCCATCGGATAACATTCAATGAAGAATATTCCCTGGCATTAAATAGGCATCCATTGTAGAGAATATTTGTATTCATAGCCTACCGTTACATATTCATCAATAGCCCTTTTTATTGTCATTTAAGAGGGGCTTGATCCTAGGATCTTGTTTCCCTAGGTATAGCTATAAATAGTAGACTCAACAGCCATTGCAAGACATGAAATTCTTGGCAAACTTATGCTACATTCCATTCTTAAGCTAAAGAAAATAACTTTACTTGTTGCTTTATATTGCTCTTATTTCTTGTCACGACCCCAATTTTTCACCTTAGGATGTCATGATGACACCTAATCCCTAAGACTAGGTGAGCCTAACACATGCTGATTTAATAACAGAATTGAACTATTTAATCATTTATCACAAACCATTAAATGACATACATAGCCGCAAGCAGCCATTAGTAATACATTTCCCAAAACTGATAGTACAGAGTCATAAATACTACTAAAACATACTAAAATTTCTAAACATAATACTGTTTTGAATTACAATTTAACAGTAGCATAATGAAGTAAGATGGTGACTCTGAGGCCTGCGAATGTCAGACATGTATGCCTTGAAGTCTCCAGCTGCACAGACATAAGTCTTAAAACCAACTAGATTAGAAGTACCTGGATCTGCACAAAAATGTGCAGGAGCATAGCATGAGTACACCACAATGGTACCCAGTAGTATCAAGCCTAACCTCGGTAGAGTAGTGACAAGGTCAGGTCAAGACAACTACCAGACATATAAACCTGTACAGGGTATAATGTAAATCTAACAATGGAGAGAATATCGATGTAAGACCAATAGTAGGGGGATCACAAATTTATAACCAATAGTGGAAATAATAGAAGCACAAATGGCAACCGGAAATAACCAAGTAATAAAGCAACAAACCTGGTTAGAATACAAATGAAATATGAATGACCCCAAGTAAGAAAAATTGATGACAACTCAATGAATCGAATCGCTCCTAATGCACGAGTTACAACAAGAATTACCCGAAGTACCACCCTTCTTAATCTCAAATCATAAGTCACCACTTCCAAATCTTACACGTATGGCACCTCGTGTCCACATTTCCAGATCGCTTTCTCGCGACAAAGTCCACATGCTACCATGTAAATTGAATACGTGTCAAAGGCTAAATAAAAAGTTTGAAAGATTTATTTATATACAATAAGGCACAATAACGATCTTGAATAAAGTAGGGACTCCGTGAAATAAAGTTCTATTCATACAAGATATGGTATTAAATAAGTTTGGTTTCAAATAAAACAAAGCATCAGATAAGTTACCAAATTAAATATAGAATTTTGTTAAAATATAACATGATAACGATTTTTAAGTAAAGTAAAAAACATCAGATACAGTAAGAGATTTAATTTGAGAAATCAGTAAAAGTACAATATGAAAACTATTAAGAATAGTAAAGTACCGAATGAATGACGAGTTTCAATTTAAGAGCCACATAAGGTAAAAATGTTCATAATTCTTTCATTTAATATCGTTATGTTACCAACAACTCAACAGACTCTGACACAGTAAATTTATCTTGAAAATCAATTCACCAAGCAACCGTAGAAGCACAGATTGACACATTGAAGTAATACAATAGTTCACATAGGATGCATGACTCACACAAGACACAAAAAAACAACAACAAGCACAACACCCACAATCCGTTGTGGTGCGCAACTCGATCCCACCGTACACACACACAATCATCCCTTATTTTACCATATCATCATTTATTAATATCAAATACCACATATACAATATATTGCGGCGCGCAACCCAATCGTAACATATCATCATTTATCAATAACAAGTATTACATAAACAACCGTTGCGGCGTGCAACCCGATCCAAATATTTTCATAATCAATATCGTATTCCTCCCTTATTCCACCATATTACAAACCACTGCGGCGTGAAATTCAATCCCACCATATAATCATAGTCAATATCATATTCCTCCCTTATTCCATCATATTACAAACAATTGTGGTGTGCAACCCAATCCACAAACAATTTCAATAAATATAAAAAATCCAATAACTCAATTTACAAGAATTTTCTACAATCAAAGAGTATCACTTCAAGGCAATAAAGGAACCACAAAATGATTAAAGGAATGCAACACATGTTACAAAACAACAAGACACGTATAACATGTGACAATTAAGGTGTACAAGTAAAACAGTTAAGGCAAATAGCAAATAAGCACAGAGTCATGGAAGAGACGAACATTTCAATATTCCACAACAAATAGCCCATGGCTCAACCACAATGTGTAAAAACTTCAAAAAATAACAAAATGAATGAGAATTCTCAACAAGGAAAGGTATCTCAATAATTAACAACTTCGCCTCAATGTGATAATGGCTACTATAACTTCAACACCTATAACTCAACAAGATGATATTCTACGAAATAACAACTTCAATTAAGAGTGATGCAACAATAAAGAGGTAACAAGACAATAAGGGAGGCAATAACTTTAACTAAAGCATATAATAGAAAAACAAAAAGTAAGAGGTAGGACAAGTGCTAACAACATCAAATAAAGTATGTAAGAGTAGATTAACAATGAGAGATGTGACATATTATGACAATTCAATTAAAGGCATGGAAAGAGCCTAGATAATCTAACCGATCAAATACCATATATAGCCTATGTACCCACTCGTCACCTTGTGTATACGGCTTTCACATAGTACAAATAGCACAATCAAGCCAAATCCTAAGGGGTAGTTCCCCCACACAAAGTTAGGTAAGATACTTACCTCAAAATCCCTCAATCAATACTCAAAAACATACCCTTTCTTTTACAATTCACCTCCGCTCGGCACACATCTAACCAAAATCGACTTAATAACGTTAAATAATATAAGAGAAATCAATTCCAATAAACAAAGCTATGATCTTTACACAATTCATCAAACGTCAACAAAAGTCAACTCGGGACTCGCCCTGTCAAAACTCCGGTCCAATGGTAGATTCCGACTACTCATGACCCCACATGTTTATATATGTGATTAGTTTCAAAATTCGAGTCCAAATCGATTTTCAAAACTCAAATTCTTATTTTTTCAAAAACTTGACAAAGTTTCACAAAGTTTTACTTTGATTCAAATGATTTTGTTGTTAAAATTTAAGATATATTGATGGAATATGATTAGAAATAAATTAGAATCACTTACCCAAAGTTTGTAGATAAAATTCCTCTTCAAAATCGCCTCCTACCAAGTCTAAGGTTCCAAAATGTAAATGAGGCCAAAATGTCGTCCCTCAGCTCTTATGTCTAGTCACAAATGCGACGTGGCGCGAACCCAACAAATGTGAAGTAACAATTGCAAAAGCGAGAGCCCTGCCATTCCTACTATCATCGCAAATGCGATGAATAGTTCGCAATTGCGAATATAGGACCTTCGTAAATGTGACCATTGTGATCGAAAATGCGAACAAGATACCCAGGTCACCCCATCACAAATGTGATCACTGGGATCACAAATTCGAACCTAGCAGAATACTTTTATTATCGCAATTGTAATCCATATCTCGCAATTGCGAGACATGTGACATCTGTGCAAAAACTAGCAAAACTCAAACTCTATCAAACCCTCCGTAATGCATCTGAAACTCACCCGAGCCTTCGGGTATCAAAACCAACCATCAATACAACTCTAAAAACATAACATTGACCGCTTGTGCGATCAATCATCAAATAACATCCAAAATCATGAATCGGACCTCTAAACACGTGAATTCAATATGAAACTCAAGATCTTCTAAACACATAACCGTGCATCTTATTCATATAAAATCAACTCGGAATGACACCAAACTCAGCTTTTAAATGACAAAACGGACTTATTCCAAGTCCCGAAATAGAAATCCAAACATGATAGCTATGAATTCAACCTACGGTCAAATTATCAAAATTATAAGCCTTTAAATTTTCCACTTTCGGCTAAACAACACAAATCAACCTACGAACCTCCAAAATCAATTTCCGGCATACGCCCAAGTCCAAGATAATGACACGAACCTATCGAAGCCATCAAAACATCGCTTCGGGGTCATTTCTCCAAAAGTCAAACCTTGATCAATATTTTCAACTTTAGCTTCTAAAGTGAGAACCACTCATCCAAATTCATTTCCAAATTGTCCGAAAATCAAATCCGAGCATGCACGCAAGTGATAATACACAATATGAAGTTATTCAAGACCTCGAACTGCTGAACGAAACCTTAAATCTCAAAATTGACCGGTCGGGTCATTACATTCTCCCCCACTTAAACATATGTTCATCCTCGAACGTCCCAAGAGTCGTTTCAAAGCCATAAAATCACCATATACCCTCACTATACACATAATCATGGGTGATCCCACATCACCTAATCCATATAAGCTCAACAACACCACCTAACATAAGATCCTAACTTCAACCTTAGCCTATAAACATTAATTCCCAAATCCCTAACATTTGAAACTCATTATATGACCCGGTCCTTGCATCTATGCATCGTATAACTCTGAACAAGTAGTATCATTCCACAACCATATTTTAAGATATAATCATATGATATACCACATAACTCAAATACTTATAGCAATAACTGTTGACCGCAATAGCTACTTGATAACCAACCCGACACTGGTAACAAAACCTCATATCGACTAAAATCTTGTTCTGAACCTTCGTACATTGCCAATGATGAAAGAAACATACAAAAACTCATAACTACCTATCAGATTAACGAGTCGTGGAGCTCTCTTGCTTGATAAGAACCTTAGCCAAAATCTAAGCCGACTAGTGACATAATTCATGCAAATTGGAACGACCCGGTCAGATTTTTTGAGAGTATTAGCCTCGATTCCCTATTTATTTCTCCCTTTATTTCATTTTATGGTTACTTGACTTACCAAAGTACTTGGTGTCGGGTTCGAGAGAGTTTCAGAGTGGAATGAGACACATAGTCCCTAAGTTTGAAGTTGGAGATGTAAGAGTTGACTATAGTTTGAATTGTGTGAAGACGACTCCAGAATAAAGTTTTTCCAGTTCCAATAGCTCCGTATGGTAATTTTGGTCTTAGAAGCATGTCCGGATATTGATTTGGAGGTCCATAGGTCATTTCGACGTTGATTGTAGAAAGTTGGAAAGTTGGAAGATTTTTTGGATGGTTTGATCGGGAGTGGAATTCTTGATATCAGGATCGGATTCCAATTTCGGAAGTTAGAATAGGTCCTTAATGTCAAACGTGACTTGTGTGCAAAATTTGAAGTCAATTGGACGTGATTTGATAGGTTTCGGCATCGTTTGTAGAAATTAGAATTTCCTTAGTTTCAATAAGCTTGAATTAGGGTGCGATTCGTGTTTTTGATGTTGTTTGATGTGATTTGAGGGCTCGACCAAGTTTGTATCATATTTTAGGACTTGTTGGTATAATTGGTTGAGGTCCCAAGGGCCTCGAGTAGAGTTCGTATGGTTAAGGGATCAAACAAGAGTTTGTTAGACTGTTGAAGCTGGGAGTTACTGGTGCGATCGCACCAGTGGAGCTTTGATCGCAGATGCGAGCTGTGATGTGCAGATGCGGCCAGGAGCAAGGTTGGATGGACTATTGGAGGGTCACAGGTACGAGGGAAATGCCGCATCTGCGAGCCCACAGATGCACGTGTAGCTTCGCAGAAGCGGACCTTTTTGCGCAGAAGCACACCCGCAGATGCGAAAACTCGGCCGCAGGTGCGCGAGGTCGGGATGAAGTGTTTTGTGCAGAAGCAAATTTCTGACTGCAAAAGCGGTACAATAAAATCGTATTTTGAACCACAAAAGCGGAAAGTGCTGGGCAGAAGGTTTTAAAATCGAGTGTTTGCCATTTTCTTCATATTTTGAGATATAAAGCTCGGATTGAGGTGAAATTTTGAGGGATTTTTAGAGGAAGCATTTGGTTAAGGATTATTGACTCGTTTTTGGTTAATTTTCACTAATCTATCATTAATTTATTCATTTCATTGGGGATTTGGGTTGAGAAATGTGTAAAGTTCTTAGACTGAATTTTGAGGTTTTGATCAAGGTTTTGGTATTGGATTTGAGAAATTTTGGTATGGGTGGACTTGTGGTTGAAAGGATGTTAGGATTTTGTGACTTTTACCCGACTCCACGTGGGATCATGTCGGCCTTTTGGGATGATTTTCTAATTCTTTGTTAAAGTTATAATTTCATTATTAGATTATTTTCTTATAGTTATATTTATAGCATATAATTACTTTTGGATAGATATGGTCCGTTCGAAGTTGGAAAGTTGAGGGAAAGGCATTCTTATTAATTGATTGAACGAGGTTTGAGGTAAGTGACTTGTCTAACCTTGTGTGGGGGAAATCGCCTTAGGATTTGGTATTGTTCTAACAATTTGTGATATGTGAGTGTCGTGTACGTGAGGTGACGAGTGCGTACATGGGCTAAATATTGAAATTCCGATCTTTGCTAAGTAGTTTCCATTTTATGACTTAATTGAGTTATTCTAGCACGTGTAGTCATCATGTTTAGCCTAATTTCACATGTCACGTGTCTCACCTCTTAATTGCAATTTGTACAACATGCTTAATTGAATTACTCGCTTCTTTGATTCCGCATTCGTTCTTTAACTGTAAGATTCCTTGCTTATAACATCATTGGTTCATTTACTACGTGTTGACTTTTGTGATTTTTGTTGAGATGATTGTTTGGTTGTGGAATGAGATTTCTTCTGTGCAAAGTGTTATTGGCACGAGGTTTCTTTCGTGCGGAGTCTTATTGGTACGAGGTTTCTTCTATGCTGAGTGTTATTGGCACGAGGTTTCTTCCATGCGGAGTGTTATTGGCACAAGGTTTCTTCCATGCGGAGTGTTATTTGGCACGAGGTTTCTTACGTGCTGAGTGTTATTTTGCACGAGTTTTCTTCAATGTAAGTTGTTATTGTGGCACGAGGTTTCTGCCATGCGGTTAGTGTTTTCCTCTATTTGCTGTATTATTTGTTGTTGTTGTTGTTGTTCCTTAACTTGTAAGATGTTCATTCCCTTACGTGTTGTAATTGTCTTCTTGTTTTCCCATGCTGTTGCTTTTCCGTACATTCATTAACCTGCCATTTATTTTTATCATTTCACATTCTGCCTTATTTTTTTAATTCTAGTAGAGCCCTGACCTGACCTCGTCACTACTCTACCGAGGTTAGGCTTGACACTTATTGGGTACCATTGTGGTGTACTCATACTATGCTTCTGCACATGTTTTTGTTCAGGCCCAGGTACATCTTATCAGCCTCGATAGTAGAGCATTGTGCTGCTGCTTGGAGACTTCAAGGTATATCTGCTAGCGTTCGCAGACCTCAGAGTCCCCCTCTATCCTTATTATATTGTTTTCTTTATTCTCTTTAGACTCTGATGTATAGAGATATTTAGTATTTCCTTTAGAGCTTGTGGCTTATTACTACCGGGTTTTGGAAGTTGTTCTTACTCTAAGTTGCAGATTTACTTGTACATGTCGAGCGGCAATTTTCAGTTATATATATATATATATATATTGATGTTGAGATTTTTGTCGTTATTTCAGTTCTTTCCAAATAATTGTTAGGCTTACCTAGTCTTAGAGACTAGGTGTCATCACGACATCCTATGGAGGGAAACTTGGGTCGTGACAGAAATATACTAATAGAAACTAAGCGTCCACCAGACCGTATGGAGAACCAGATTCTCTAACAGTTCCCATTGTAAACAACAGAGTGTAAAACCAACCAGTATAGGGAATCAGGTTCTCTAATTGTTCCCACAGTAACTCGGCAGTAAATAAAGAACACAGAGGATTTTTACGCGGAAAAATCCCAACTCAAGGGGACAAAAACCACGACCTACACTTATAGGCTTTCAACTTTACTAACTTGTAAACACACTATTATAAGCCACTTTGTAATGACTCTATTACAAAGACTTCAACTCAACTAACTTGTGATATACTTACCACAAGCCACTTTGTCACTCACTAGTTACAAAGACTTTAACTCAACTAACTTGTGATGCACTTACCACAAGCCACTTTGTCACTCACTAGTTACAAAGGCTTCATCACTCACTAACTTGTAACAACACTATTACAAGCCACTTTTTAATAACTCTATTACAAATACTTCACAACTCGACTAACTCTAGCCAAGACACAAACACAAGTGTTTATGATTTATAAAGTGTTTCCTACACAATGCTTCTAACTAAGCTAGGTAGGAGTTACAAATGAAGAACAAATAACAAAGACTCAACAAACCTAAGGACTTAAGATATCTTCAATCTTGGATCTGGTCCTTGAGGTTGAAACAACTTTGTTCTTGAGAAAGGTTGTGGCTAGCACTTGAGAGAATATCACTGAAAATGCTCAAGTGAAGTCATATGCCTTGCACCAGGTTGTTATACTACAAAAGACATCACCATGGTGATGTCAATTCACAATGGTGATGTCAAATCTTGGTTAGTACATGCCTCTTCCCAATGGGAAGTGACTGCTGCACTATCATGTGTACAGTTGCAGGCAGCCACTTTCTGCAGTTGCTTTCTAGCTGTATAGTTGACTTATACTTCTGTCAGGGGAACACCAAGGGATCATGTCCCTAATCTGCTTCTTGTGAATCTAAAGGCACACTGCCCATATTATCTTGAGTCGATTAACTTGAATGATTGTACCAGGCATGCTTCATGTCCTTTATCTCGTTCTCTCATGAAGTAAGTTGTTTTACCTTCCTTGATTGTATTTATACATGTGTGACATCACTTACAATGATGTAAGCAAGGTAGGTAAAAAGCCTTTCATAGAAAGTTGTCTGCTACACTGTTCCTGTACAGTAGCATGTGCAGGAAACAACTTTCCAGCTGGAGAGTTGGCTTCATACACTCTCCTCAGGAAATGATAGTGACCTGTTCCCTCAGCTATTCCTTTCACTCTTAAGAGTTGAGTTATATCCTATGCTGGATCCCAACCTAGAACTTTGTGATCTCAAGGTTTTGTAAATGTGTAACAGGTTCCTTATCTGGTTCTGGATGGTAAGTTTGTTGGATCATCAAAACATAAAGTAAAGTACTTATGCCCAAGGTACTTGTAACCTATAGATTTCTCTCTTTTTGATGATGAAAATCTTAGAATTGATATCCCTCCTGAGAACCGGATTTCCATATTGTTCCCCCTACGAATCAGCCATATCCCTTCTAAGAACCAAACCTAAGGAACTAATCACAACTGGTTCCTCAAGACTGTTTGACAAATCATCAAAACTCAAAATACTATAATTTATCAATTTCCCCCTTTTTAATGATGACAAACCCAAAATTAATATAACACTTGAGAACCAGATTCCTCACATATTTCCCTGCGGATCAGACCTATAATCAACATATTATCAGCACGTTCCCCCTGCGAAGCAGATCTATCTGTCATGCATAACACAACATATCAATTCGATTCTGTTCCTCCCCCATGTTGACATATAACTTTCCCCTTTTGACATCATCGAAAAGAATAACAGAAGAAGCACAACCAAAAAGAAGTTCAACAATATTAACTCATGCCACTTGGGCAACACAGCATAAACAATAACAAGAACAACAAATGAATGTTATTACACAAAATAGAGTGATTGCCCATAATAGAGTAATTATAATAAAAGCACAGTAGCTTCAACAATACATAATATGACAATTTAAACAAGTAAATCACCAATGTCATCAAATATAGGAATCAAGAGAAGATAAGAATTCAAGGAAATTTGGAAGGAGTGAAAGACATGGATCATTGGGCAGGAATAAAGGTAAGGGGCTAAGGTCTTGATAAGCTTGTCCATTCGTTCATTTAATCTCCTTTGATCAATGATCATCGTCTCTCTCAGTTCCTCCACCTTTTTTCTCAATCTTTCATTCTCACCCTTCAACTTAGCATTCTATTCTGCCGAGGGTCTACGAGGACCTGGTGCTCAACCTATCTGAGTAGGCTGAACTATCAATCAGCCCAAGCTCTTCGATCACCAAGGATCTCCTCAAGCTTCTTCTTATCAAGAACAAACTCAGTCACATGCATATATAGCATCATAGTATCACATAAAATATAAAAGCTTTTTAATTCTTCTTCAGAAACATTGGGAATTGGAGGAACAAAGAGGTGATTCTATTTTTGGAATTCAACAATGTCAAGAAGTTCCTCTATTTTTCAACAATATCAGAGTCAACACTCTGTCTTACAACACTTTTTGAGACTTCAAAGTCTTATACCTCTCCAAACCTAATGGCTCAACCTCTTGCTTCTGTAAGGAACCAGGTTCCTCACTTACGCTACCCTTTCTATCCTTGAGCATCCATGTCTCCCTCTTCTTCTTCTCAATCTATTTACCCTTATCATCTACTGCATCTTTCTCAACCAACTTTCTTTTCTCCAATTTGTTTTTAAAATTCTTTCTCACTGGTAAAGATTTCATTTCATTCTCTCTTCCACAATCACATTAGCAGGTCACACCACTTCATCATCAATTAGCCTACTTTTCCTCAATCCTTTTTACTGGATCGGAAGTTCGTTTAAACACAAAACTCAAAGAGAAAAAGATCATCATTAAAATTGACTTCATGAGAAGGACTTGAGGGATCAGGTCCCTCATTCAGTCCTCACATTTACCAATTTCTCCATCCTTCAAGGCTTCCACAAATCCAGCAACAACTTCAACCTCACGCTCTAGAGTATTAGATCTAAGCTGTTCCCTTTCAGTTAAACTTCCATCAAAATCTACCAAAAAATTTTTGTGCTTCATACTCTCGCTCGAATTTCACCATAAACCCAAACCATAACTGTATCAGTGTGCAGATAACTAACAGATCACAACCCCCACAACATAGGAGAGTAACACATGAGACATATTAGAACACAAATGTGATCCACCCTAACTGATAACATTCACCTCCACAATAACTATGATGAGTAGATAAATTTGACCTGATTTAGAAAACACATCCTTAGTAGACCTACTAGTAGTCTCCAAATCAATTATGATCCTTCCGAAGTAGGTAGATAGCCTCCAATAGTACATACAATCAGTTGCCAACCTTCTAACATACTTTCACCATTCAAAACCATGGAATAATCTGCCTCGATAACCCTCTTAGTCTTCAAATTCCTAGAATACTAGAATCTCCATATCTGATTACAACTATACTACTCAAATAACTGACACATTCCTCACATATGGTCAGCCCACTAGAAGTACTTCTATAATTCTTTCGTGCTAGAAAGCAAAATCTGGACATCACCAGTCGATCAACTAGGAGATTACCATAATACCAGTGAGGCATCTGCAAGTCAAAACACATTGTGCCTCTTCTGGAGTGCGCACACTTCTTAGGTGGTATCAAATAATGCCAGCATTCTTCTAAACATCTAAAATTATCCATGCTATCTAGAACTCGTGAACGCGTTCCTTATACCGGTAGGAGACATAGAACTCAAGTTGTGGTCGACACTATCAAGAACTCTTCGAGGACAGTCTATACATCACCAAACCATCGAGACTGAACTTCCCCAACTCAACCAAGTCACACAAGCTATCAAACCCGAGAGTATTGCCACAGAATGCTGGTGAAGCATTACCACACCAAAAGACCAGTTACCTTTTTTGTTATACTGGCCTAACATCACCAGGCTAACCCATTTCTTCTAATCCTCCTTGACTTGTCTTCAGGATATAATTTCCCTTATCGGTACATAATGATCCTAATTCAAATCTCGAAAGACCCTAGCATGAACCACGTCGCCCGAAAATCCATAAATCGTTGTATTCCCTCTAGAGCACCCAACAATGCTTCAACCGAGATACCCACTCTGAAGAAGCCTTCTGTTATTCTGAAGATATTTATCTAACCTCTTGATACTAGAATGTATATTTAGAAATGATACAGATATACCGCAAGTTCCAGCACCATTTAATGAAAATCTCAAATCTTAGTCATGTAAAATTCCGGAGAACCCCTTAACACTGCATATATACCTCATACCCAAGACTGATATGACACTTGTCCATGCAATCTGATCATCAATAGCATATTTTCTCACTTTTGTTGAGTCATAGGGCACAACATCCGATGATCCACATTACCAACCTTCATAAGCTCCTACAACACCAATTAGATACAAGAATCTGCTGCATCCCACAATCGAACAACTGGAAATCTACCAACACGCCCCCGTCTTTAGTTTGGACAACACGTTGAGATAATGATTGAGCATCCATGCCCCCCTTGTAGACCATCCACGACATTATGAATTATCGTTGTATAGGTGATGCCGAGTCCGTAATATCATACACGAGTGGGTGTATACGCTTAAAGTCGAATCAATGCCACATGATAAAGAATTAAAGAAATGAAGTTTTCCTAACAGTTCTGTAGCCTCTCGAAGATAAGTACAAATGTCTTTGTACCGATCCGCAAGACTCTACAAAACCTATTTATGACTCGTAACACCTATGAAACTAGACCTCTGATATCATTTTGTCACGACCCCAATTTACCACCTTAAGATGTCATAATGGCACCTAGTCTCCAAGACTAGGTGAGCCTAACACATGCCGATTTAATAACAAAATTGAGTTATTTAATCCTTTATCATAAACCATTAAATGAAATATATAGCCGCAAGCGACGATTAGTAAATTTCCCAAAACCTGTAGTATGAAGTCATAAGTACTACTAAAATACACTAGAAGTTCTCAATATATAGAGTAGATACCCATACCTTTTCACCAGTCTAAGTACTTTTCTATGTCCGTTCGAGGACAAACGTTTATTTTAGGGGTGAAGAATTTGATGACCCGATAGGTCATCTTGAGACCTAACCTCTATTTTTGTGTTCCGAGACCTTGATTAGCTCCATTTAGCATTTTTCGATTTACGTGCACAGTCTGTATTTTATTATGAAAATCCTTTATGTGAAAAATGGAAGAAAATGTGAAATTTTTAAAGTTGAAAGTTACTAAGTTTGAATGTAAGTTGACTTCTTAGCTAACGGGTTTGAATTTTGTTGTTGGAACTTGGAATAATTCCGTATTGCTATTTGAAATTTCTCTACAAAATTTGGTTCAATTTGGAATTGATTTGACCTGATTCAGACACTTAAATGTGATTCTAGTGTTCTTGAGTTTCACTTTAAAATTGCATTTGTTATGAGAATCTATTTGTAGATTTAGATGTTATTTGGGTGATTTGATTGTGTGAGCAAGTTTGTATGATGTTATTACACCTGTGTGCATGTTTGGTTTAGAGCCCGAGTGGCTCAGGTGAGTTTCAGACATGCTTTGGCTGAGTTTTGCAATGGAAAAGTCTGTTGGTGCAATACCAATTCTGGTGCACTGTTGCAGATCTTGCAGTTGCTAGCCTTGCATGTCCAAAGAAAACTTCGCATTTGCGAGCATGGGCTGGTTTTGCATTTGCGAACTGTGGACTTTCGATTTTGCAAAAAAAGTGGTCGCAATTGTGATCACTGACCATTTTGAGTATGCTTCACAATTGCGAAGTTTTTGGTCACAATTGTGAAGGTGGTAAGTTCGCATTTGCGATCCAAATGTCGCATTTGAGCCTTCTCCTCTTCTTTTACAGGGTTTGCATTTGCGACCCTTGTCTTGAATTTGCGATGTTTGCAATTGCGAACAAAACTTCTTATTTGCGACATCTTCAGCTGGGTAAAAGAGGGGAAAATGGGAGTTAGCTCATTTCTCACAATTTCTCAACCCTAAACACTCTAGAGGCGATTTTTCAAGAGATGTTTCTTCTGAAATTCATTGGTAAGTGACTTTAATCCATTTTTTTTAATTTCCCATTACATTTCATGAGGTTTCAACATCAAATTTAGGATTCCCATGGTATAAATAAAGGATTTGGGTAGAATTGGGAATTTTTGTAAAATTGAGATTTAGACCTCGAATTGAGGTCGAATTTTGAAAGAAATCACATAAGCGGGCTCAGGGGTGAATGGGTAACCGGGTTTTGCTCCGAATCTCGAGTATTGACCAGGTGGACATGAGGTTGACTTTTGTTGATTTTTAAAGAAAATGATATAAATTGAACCTCTTTCATTTGTGGGTAGTTTCTAAAGCTTATTTTGAATTATTTGGTCAATAATTTTTAATATTTAGTTGGTTTGGAGGTTTTTTGAAAAGGAACGGTTATGGTTGATTGATTGCTTGAGTTGCAGAGTAAGGTAAGTGATGGGTCTAACCTTGATTTGAAGAAATTATGAATCCTTGAACTGCATGTTATGAGAACTATGTGGGAAACGGTGTATATGTGAGGTGACGAGTGTGTATGCGTCGTTATGTTACTTGCTTCCATGATTTCATTACTTCATAGTATATTTTTTTACATGTCTTAATTGCTACATACTTATTCGACTTTCATGCCATAATTGTTACTTGTCATTTAGTTATCCTTTTATTAAATTGCCCATCCCTTCCATAAATTTATGTTTATTTGCTACTTGTCTCTATTTGCTTTACTTGCATTATTTAAATTGTCATATGTCTTACTTGTCTTATGGTTTTGTAGAATTTGTTGCCTTCTATAAAGTAGATTCATTTGTATGAGTTGTTAATTGGTAGATATCGATGCATGGTGACCTTGAGACATTCGAATTATTAGAGATTCTTGGATTATTATGTGATTCTTCATTACCTCGTATATTTATCCTCGTGATGTAGAAATTTCTTTAAATTTTAGTTCTTGAATTGCTATTATTGATTGAAATTGTTTGGGGAGGGGGTTGCACACCGCAAAGGAAATTGAAAGATAATGAATAGAAATGGTGGAATAAGGACGGATTATGATGTTGACAGATGATGGTGTGGTGTTGTCACGACCCAAAATCCAGCTAGTCGTGATAGCACCTAACCCAACCCGCTAGGTGAGCCAATTAACATCTATCCAATTTCAGTGAAATCAATAAAACAATAAATAAAAGAAATTATCTGAATCTTATACATTCCCCAATGACTGGTAGTACAAATCATGAACTGCTAAGATTACAATTTATAAAATTTACAAGGCTGGTATAAAATAAATATATCATCTATTCGAAATGTACAGAAACAGATCTTTATGAATCTAAGGATACCATGAACAAGAGGCAGCTACAACCGGAATGCATGTACGTCTTCAAATCCAACTCCCATCGAACACATCAACATCAACATCCAATATCTGCACGCAAGGTGCAGAAGTATAGTATGAGTACAACCGACCCCATGTACTCATTAAGTAACAAACTTAACCTTAGGTTGAAAGTAGTGACGAACTGGAATAAAGGTCGGGTACGACACCAATAGCCAACAATAGTTCATTGTCGCGCCCCATTTTTCTTACAAAATCGGGTTTCGACATTTGACAACTCCTTTGAGAAGGTAGGGAAAAGGAATTGGTTAGAGTCTCCACCTAATGGATTAAGGTACATTAGGGCACCTAGAGCAGATAAATCATATTATACCAGTTTGCATCGCTAGAGATCAGGTAAGGGCTCAAAATTACCTTGCGGGGAAGTGTTAGGCACCCTTCGAGGTCCACAACGGTGGTTCCCGGGCAAACTCAATTATGAATTAGTCTAAAGAAGCGAGAGAATTATATAATAGGGATGGGGGTTCCTAATTTTTTTAGCCTAAAGGATCACCTTGTGCAACATAAATAATACTTCATAACTCCCTCGAGTCGGGGTGTTACCCATATTATTCAGCGGGCATAGACTATCATGTCCTGCTACCCGATTACTATCTTTAAGTTGTTACCTAAAGTGCTCTAATTGATTCTAGTTCAATTCCTATGCGTGCACTACCCGTCCCTTACCTATGGTCCTGAAGGCATTACGACTTCTATTTGGGATAGTCCTAGACTAAACCTGGGTTGCTCAAAATTGTAAAATGCTAGGCGATAAGCAAAACAGTTAGGACTTTTCACATAAAAATAGATACGGGCTCATATTGACCTCCACATATAAACAGAAAGTGCACGCGACTGATTAGCAGGTTTTATTAATCGTAGAATCGTATAGACAGGATATCTATGTGAGAAATAGGCGAGCAGTGTTATATAGAAGTAGTTTCATTAAGGCGAGTATTAGGACCTATTATTTGCCTACTGATTTTAATGAATATCGTCTGGGTACTTCAGACAGTAATGCATCATGCTTACAGAATCCAGAATTATTATTAAGTACTATCAGCATATTGTCTAAGTGATTGACAATGGCGATTGTATTCAGAACCAATTAGTAGAATCCTATAGGCATGATATCTTATGTCAAACTGGTTTTAACCCTATAGACATGATTTCTAGATGCACACTGATTTTAGCTTCATAGACATGTTTCATAGCCTTGTATTTCCCTTTAATCCTATAGGCATGCTTTCTAATTATTGACCCGACTTAAATCCTATAGGCATGATCTCTAGATTTGAAACTGATTTTAATCATATATGCATGATATCTTTTATTAAATTGATTTAAATCTTATAGGTATGATATCTATCAAGCAGCACAAGGGTAGAAATTATACACATTACCAGCAAGCAATTGAATCAAACATTGGGGTCCTATAGGCATAATTGCTAACACATATTGATGCGTCCTATAGGCAGGATTTCTAATGTACACACCATATAAAACTTGTACGAGTTTAAGCAGAATTGACATCACCAATGAAGTCCTATAGGCAGGGTTTCTAAATACATTGCAGAACTTAACAATTTTGACAAATGAGCAGAACTAATAACATAGATAAATCCCTATAGGTAGGATTTTGTGACGACCCAAAAGGGTCATAACCTATTTCTAATTGAAATCTATGTCTCCGAGGCCCTAAAAACCTCATTTAGAGTCACCTCGATTTGTGTGCGCAGTCCGGACGCGTAGCCGGAAAGCTTAAATGTGAAATCTTGTGAAAATTGCTAAGTTTTGATCTCGAAATGAATAAATTTGACTTCGGTCAATATTTTAGGTAAATGGACCCGGACCCGTGATTTGACGATCCCGGAGGGTCCGTAGGAAAATATGGGACTCGGGCATATGCTCGGAATCGAATTCCGAGGTCCCCAGCCCAAGTTATGAATTTTTAAGTGAAATTGTTCTTTGAAAATGTTTAAAGAAAATGGAAATAAAATCTGATTAGAAAGCAATGGTATCGGGCCCGTATTTTGGTTCTGGCGCCCGATACGAGTTTTATATATGTTTTGAATCACTCCTGTAAAGTTTGGTAAAAAACAGACGTCGTTTGACGTGATCCAGACCCAAATTGGGAAAATTGATGTTTAAAAGGAAATCTGAGAAATTTCATGGATCTTGAGGCTCAATTCGATGTTCATGATGTTATATTGGTGATGTGATCACACGAATATGTTCATAGGGTGTTTTTGAGGTAGTGTGCATGCTTGGTTTAGAGTTTCGAGGGCTCGGGTGAGTTTCTAGTAGGTTCCAGGATGCCTTAAGCTTTAGAAGATCAGATGTTGTAGGTTCAGGAATTTTGACAGGTCTCTAAACCCTCTTGCGCGGTCCGCGAGCAATCACGTGTGGCCACGGAGCGGCCAGCGCGACCACGGTTGCCTTGAGCGGTACGCGGTCGGCTTGGTGCGATCCGCACTGGGCAATGATCCGCAGGTTTTCAGGGAGCCTGCGCGGCCGCGGTCCTTCTTGCACGGTCCGCGTTGGGAACTTCAGAGTGGTATAAATACACGTGAAATTCAGTTATTTTACACTTTTCAAAACCCCAAAACATAAGAGGCGATTTTCCAAACAATTTTTCTTCTCCGAAACGATTGGTAAGTGATTTCTAACTTATTTTCTTCACTTCTTAATATCTTTTAACATGATTTCAACTTCAAATCAAAGATTTTCATGGGGAAATTGGGTGATGTGGGTAGAACCTAGGTTTTTCTAAAATTAGGGATTTGGACCTCAATTTAAGTTCCGATTTCAAAACAAACCATATATTCGAATTTTTGGGAGAATGGGTAATTAGGTTTTGGTCCGAACCTCGGGTTGCGACCACGTGGGCCCGAGGGTGAATTTTGACTTTTGGGTAAAACTTTGGAAAACTTATTTTCATGCATTGGGGTTGATTTATTTAGCATTTGTTAACGTGATTAAGTAACTTATGACTAGATTCGAGCGTATTGGAGGTGGAATCAAGAGGTAAAGCTATAATTGAGACGTGAGTGGTGTTCAAGGCATCCAGGTAAGTGTTTGGTTTAACCCTAGCTTGAGGGATTAAGAGTTGAGTCATATTTGCTACTTGCTTCTTGTTGAGTACGACGTATAGGCATGGTGACAAGTATATATACGTTGGTGTCAAGCATGACCGTGGGTCTTAACTTGAAAGTTGTTGTGTTTTTGAATGACACCTTGTATATTTTAATTAATGATCCTTTATAATTAAGTATTTACATTAATTGAACTGAGTAGTAGCAAAGTGAGATTGGTTATAGCTGATTCTCCCTTGTCGGGATGACTATTTCGATATCCTTGTTCCCTTGCCGGGAAGTTATTATATTACTTATAATCCCTTGCCGGGATTTCTTATGATTGTGTGATGAACTGAAATGTGAGCGGGTGGTACGCCTACCACAAGATATTATGAAATGGGAGCGGGTGGTACGCCTACCACAAGATTGATGAAATGGGAGTGGGTGGTACGCCTACCACAAGATATTATAAAATGGGAGCGGGTGGTACGCCTACCACAAGATTGATGAAATGGGATCGGGTGGTACGCCTATCACAAGATATTATGAAATGGGAGCGGGTGGTACGCCTACCATAAGATATTATGAAATGGGAGTAGGTGGTATGCCTACTACAAGATTGACGAAATGGGAGCGGGTGGTACGCCTACCACAAGATTGACGAAATGGAAGCGGGTGGTACGCCTACCACAAGATATTATGAAATGGGAGCGGGTGGTATGCCTACCACAAGATATAATAAAATGGGAGCGGGTGGTACGCCTACCATGAGATAGAATGAAATGGGAGCGGGTGGTACGCCTACCACGAGATATGAAAAATGGGATCGGGTTGCATGCCCGCAACAAGAGGAAACTGAAAGTGAAAGTTGCCTTTATTTTCTTCATTTGTGATAGAAGTTATAGTGCTAGCTTCCTTATTATTCCCTGTTATTTCTTTTAACTGTTATCCCCGAAGCATGTTCCCCTTCCCTACCTTTAACTATTTATTACTTGTTTACTTTTCCGCCATATATTATATAACTGTACAGGTTTATCTGGGGTCTGGTCTTAGCCTCGTCACTACCTCGCCGGGGTTAGGCCATACACTTACCAGCACATGGGGCTGGTTGTGCTGATACTACGCTCTGTGCTCTTTTGCACAGATCCAGGTATTGGAAAGCAGCAGTAGCGCAGGAGCCAGCCTTCTGTCTAGTGAGACACTGAGGTAGCCTTGCAGGCGTTCGCAGGCCCGACGTCTCCTCTATCTTTTATTTCCGTCTGTTATCTCATATATTCGAGACAAACAGTTTATATTTTCTTTCAAACGGCTGTATTTAGCACTCTTAGAAGTTCGTGAGTAATGTGACACCAGTTCTTGGGTAGATGCATATGTTGATTCTCGCATTATTGTTCAGTTTTCTTTAAATTTAATTCTTCCGCATATTTATTTAATTCCGTTGCTTTCATGATATCGTCGATCATTGTTAAAAGAAGCAATTGTTAAAGAAGTAAGCAGTTAAGGATTGGCTTGCCTGGCTCTCATTAGTAGGCGCCATCACTACTCCCGAGGATGGGAAATCCGGGTCGTGACAAGTTGGTATAAGAGCTCTAGGTTACATAGGTCTCACAACTCACGGACAAGCTCAGTAGAGTCTGAGGGATCGGTATGGAGACGTCTGTATTTATCCCCAGAGGCTACCGAGTTAGGAAAACTTCATTTTTGTTCTTTCTTGTCATACAGATTTGTTCCTCAAATGCTAATTGAACTTCTACTCTGTTCTTCGTAGATGGCGAGAGCACGCGCTTCCTCATCTACTGCTCAGCAGCTCGAGCCCCCTACATCAGCTCCCACTAGGGGCAGAGAGCGAGGCCGAGGTCGTGCTAGAGGCCAAGGTAGGGGTAGAGCTAAGCCCCGAGCAGTGGCACCAGTGGCGGAGCCTCAGGTTGATTTTGAGGAGGAGGTTCCAGCCCCAACAGTTCCGGTGGGCCCAGCTCAGGTCCTAGAGGGGTTTATCACTACCCCAGTTCTTCAGGACGCTCTTGTTTGATTGGTGGGACTTATGGAGAGTGTCACTCAAGCAAGTTTGCTTCCTGTAGCACTAGCCACTTCTCAGGCTGGAGGAGGGGCTCAAACTCCTACTACACGCACTCCGGAGCAGGTAGCTCCCCAGATTCAGGTTCCAGCGGTTCAGCCAGCGGTGGCAGTTCAATCGAGTGTAGTGGCTCATATCGGCGATGGAGCGGCTATGTCCGCCGATGCTTTGTGGAAACTGGATAAATTTACCAAGCTCTTCACTACTACTTTCAGCGGAGCTCCTTCTGAGGATCCCCAGGATTTCCTATACAGCTGCCACGAGGTTCTCAGGAACATGGGCATTGTTGAGACCAATGGGGTCGATTTTGCTGCATTTCGCTTATCTGAATCCGCCAAGACTTGGTGGAGGGATTATTGCTTAGAGAAACCAGCCGGATTTCCATCTTTGATATGGGAGTAGTTTTCAGTGTTGTTTCTAGAGAAATTTCTCCCTATGACGCAGAGAGAAGCCTATCAGAGGCAGTTTGAGCACCTTTAGCAGGGTTCCATGACTGTCACTTAGTATGAGACCAGGTTCATCGATCTAGCTCGCCATGCTCTTGTCATGCTCCCCACCGAGAGAGAGAGGGTGAGGAGATTTATTGATGGTCTTATTCAGCCGATTCATCTTCAGATGGACAAAGAGACTGTGAGTGAGATTACATTTCAGGAGGCAGCCAATGTGGCCCGCAGAGTTGAGATGGTTCTGTCATAGAGAGGTGGTCATGGGTCGGATAAGCGGCCCTGTCATTCAGGTAGATTCAGTGGTACCTCATCTGGAGGTAGAGATTCATATGGTAGAGGCCATCCTCCTAGGCCCTTTCAATTAGCTCTTCAGGTCTCCCATGGTACTTCAGGTGGTCGTGGTTCTCAGACGCACTATTCTGATCAGCAGCCTTATAGTGCACCATCAACACCTATCAGTGCACCGCCGCTTCAGAGTTTCTAGGGTTATCAGCCCCAGCAACTGAGGGCTTGTTTTACTTGTGGCGACACGAGGCACATTGCTAGGTATTACCCTCGAGCTTCGAGCAGTTCTCCATATTAGGGTTCTCGTGCTATGGTACAGGCACCAGATGTCCACAACCTGCCCAGCCAGCTAGAGGCAGGGGCAGAGGTGTTAGAGGTGGAGATAGAGGTCCTAGAGGTGGAACTCAAGCCGCCAGAGGTGGAGGCCAACCAACAGTAGGCCGTCCCAGAGAGGCAGTTCAGGGTGGTGGGGCCCAGCCCCGATGTTATGCACTTCCAGCTAGGCCCGAGGCTGAGTCTTCAGATGTAGTCATTACAGATACTATACTGGTTTGTGATAGAGATGCTTCAGTGCTATTTGATCCAGGGTCTACGTATTCGTACGTGTCATCTTATTTTGCCCCGTCCCTGGTCATGCCTAGTGATTCATTGAGTATTCCTGTTTATGTGTCTACACCGGTGGGTGATTCTATTGTGGTCGACCGAGTTCATCGTTTTTGTATTGTAGTGTTTGGGGGTTTTGAGACCCGTGTTGATTTGTTGCTTTTAGACATGGTCGACTTCGATGTTATATTGGGAATGGATTGGTTATCACTGTACCATGCTATCTTGGATTGCGATGCTAAGACTGTGACCTTAGACTTACCGGGTTTGCCCCATTTAGAGTGGAGAGGGACTCCTGGTCATTCTACCCGAAGTGTTATTTTGTATGTGAAGGCTCGGCGTATGGTCGAGAAGGGGTGTTTGGCATATTTGGCTTATGTTCGTGACTTCAGTGCTGTGGTTTCCTATATTAATTCTGTGCCCATGGTTCGTGAGTTTCCTGAGGTTTTCCCTTCAGACCTGTCGGGGATGCCACCCAACCGGGATATTGATTTCTGCATTGATCTGGCTCTGGGCACTCAGCCCATTTCTATTCCGCCATATCGTATGGACCCGCCGGATTTGAAAGAGTTAAAGGAACAGTTGCAGGATTTGCTTGAGAAGGGTTTCATTAGACCCAGCATTTCGCCTTGGGGTGCGCCGGTTTTGTTTGTAAAGAAAAAGGATGGTTCGATGAGAATATGCATTGATTACCGGTAATTGAACATGGTTACAATTAAGAATAAGTATCCACTACCGAGGATTGATGATTTGTTCGATTAACTTTAGGGTTCCAAGGTATTTTCAAAGATTAACTTGAGATCTGGCTACCACTAGTTGAGAATTAGGGCATCCGATGTCCCTAAAACAGCTTTCTGCACTCGGTACGGGCATTTCGTGGTTATGTCATTCGGGTTGACCAATTCCCCAACAACGTTTATGGAGTTGATGAGCCGAGTGTTCAGGCCTTATTTGGACTTGTTCGTGATAGTCTTTATTGATGATATCCTGATATATTCCCGCAGCCAAAGGAGCACGAGCAACACCTTAGAGTGGTTCTTCAGACTCTGAAGGGTAGTCAGTTATATGCTAAGTTCTCGAAGTTTGAGTTCTGGTTGAGTTCAGTAGAATTTCTGGGTCACGTTGTATCAGCAGAGGGTATTCAGGTTGATCCAAAGAAGATTGAGGCAGTCAAGAACTGACCTAGACCAGCATCAGCTACAGAGATTCAGAGTTTCTTGGGATTGGCAGGCTACTATCGTCGGTTCGTGAAGGGGTTCTCATCTGTTGTAGCCCCGATGACCTGGTTGACCTAGAAGGGTGCCCAGTTCAGATGGTCGGACGAGTGTGAGGCGAGCTTTCAGAGGCTCAAGACAACCCTGACTTCGGCGCCGGTGTTAGTTTTGCCCATAGGTTCAGGGCCTTACACCGTTTATTGTGATGCATCCCGCATTGGACTTGGTGCAGTGTTGATGCAGGATGGCAAGGTCATTGCCTATGCTTCGAGGCAGTTGAAGGTTCATGAGAAGAACTATCCAGTGCATAATTTGGAGTTGGCAGCCATTGTTCACGCATTGAAGATTTGGAGGCATTACCTGTATGGCGTGGCATGTGAGGTGTTCATGGATCATAATAGTCTTCAGTATTTGTTCAAGCAAAAGGAGTTGAATTTGAGGCAGAAGAGGTGGTTGGAGTTGTTGAAAGACTATGACATCACTATCCTATATCACCCGGGAAAGGCCAACATGGTGGTCGATGCTTTGAGTAGAAAGTCAGTCAGTATGGGCAGTCCTTCTTATATTCCAGTCGGTAAGAGGCCGCTTGCTTTGGATGTTCAGGCTTTGGCCAATCGATTTGTGAGGTTGGATTTTCTGAGCCTAGTCGAGTATTAGCTTGCACGGTCGCTCGTTCTTCGTTATTGGAGCGTATCCGTGATTGGCAGTTTGATGATCCCTATTTGTGTGTCCTTAGAGACACGGTGCAGTGTGGGGGTGCCAAGCAGGTTACCTTAGGTGATGATGGAGTTCTGAGATTGCAGGGTCGAGTTTGTGTGCCTAATATGGATGGGCTTCGAGAGTTGATTTTAGAGAAGGCCCATAGTTCCTGGTACTCTATCCATCCGGGCGCTACGAAGATGTATCAGGATTTGCGGTAGCATTATTGGTGGCGTAGAATGAAGAAGGATATCGTTGCCTATGTGGCTCGGTGTTTGAATTGTCAGCAGGTTAAGTATGAGCATCAGAGGCCTAGTGGTTTATTTCAGAGGATTGAGCTTCCCGAGTGGAAGTGGGAGAGAATCACTATGGACTTTGTTACTGGACTTCCGTTGACCCGGAAGAAGTTCGATGCAGTTTGGGTCATTGTTGATAGGCTGACCAAGTCGGCGCATTTCATTCCTGTGGTAGTCTCCTATTCGTTCGAGAGGTTAGCTGAGATCTATATCCGAGATATTGTTCATCTTCATAGTGTGCCGATATCTATCATTTCGGATCGAGGTACGCAGTTCACCTCGCATTTCTGGAGAGCAGTTCAGCGAGGGTTAGGCACCCAGGTTGAGTTGAGTATAGCATTTCATCCTCAGACGAATGGACAGTCCGAGAAGACTATTCAGATATTGGAGGATATGCTCCGAGCTTGTGTTATTGACTTTGTAGGTTCAAGGGATCAGTTCTTGCCTTTAGTAGAGTTTGCCTACAACAACAGCTACCAGTCGAGTATCCAGATGGCTCCTTATAAGGCTTTATATGGTAGGCGGTGTCGATCTCCGGTTGGATGGTTTGAGCTAGGAGAGGCTCGGTTATTGGGTACAGATTTGGTTCAGGAGGCCTTGGACAAGGTCAGGATCATTCAGGATAGGTTTCGTACAGCTCAGTCTAGGCAGAAGAGTTATGCAGATCGTTAGGTTCGACATGTGGCTTTTATGGTTGGTGAGCAGGTGTTGCTCCGAGTATCGCCTATGAAGGGCGTGATGAGATTTGGGAAGAAGGGTAAGCTTAGCCATAGGTTCATTGGTCCATTCGAGATCCTTGATCGAGTGGGAGAGGTGGCTTATAGACTTGCATTGCCGCCTAGCTTATCAGCCGTGCATCCAGTGTTTCATGTGTCCATGCTTCGGAAATATCACGGCAATCCATTCCACGTGTTAGATTTCAGCACTGTCCAGTTGGACAAGGATTTGTCGTATGAGAAGGAGCCGGTGGCTATTCTAGGCCGACAGGTTCGCCAGCTGAGGTCGAAGAGTTTTTCTTCGGTTCGTGTTCAGTGGAGAGGTCAGCCCCCTGAGGCATCGACCTGGGAGTCCTAGTCCGATATGCGGGACCGGTATCCTTATTTTTTCCCCGACTCAGGTACTTCCTTCTTCTGTCCGTTCGAGGACAAACGATTGTTTTAGAGGTGGAGAATATGACGACCCAAAAGGGTCATCACCTGTTTCTAATTGAAATCTATGTCTCTGAGGCCCTAAAAACCTCATTTAGAGTCGCCTCGATTTATGTACGCAGTCCGGGCGCGTAGCCGGAAAGCTTAAATGTGAAATCTTGTGAAAATTGCTAAGTTTTGACCTCGAAATGAATAAATTTGACTTCGGTCAACATTTTAGGTAAACGGACCCGGACCCGTGATTTGACGATCCCGAAGGGTCCGTAGGAAAATATGGGACTCGGGCGTATGCCTGGAATCGAATTCCGAGGTCCCCAACCGAGTTATGAATTTTTAAGTGAAATTGTTCTCTGAAAATGTTTAAAGAAAATGGAAATGAAATCTGATGAGAAAGCAATGATATCGGGCCCTTATTTTGGTTCCAGCACCCGGTACGAGTCTTATATATGTTTTGAATCACTCCTGTAAAGTTTGATAAAAAACGGACGTCGTTTGACGTGATCCGGACCCAAATTGGGAAAATTGATGTTTAAAAGGAAATCTGAGAAATTTCATGGACCTTGAGGCTCAATTCGATGTTCATGATGTTATATTGGTGATGTGATCACACGAATATGTTCGTAGGGTGTTTTTGAGGTAGTGTGCATGCTTGGTTTAGAGTTTCGAGGGCTCGGGTGAGTTTCTAGTAGGTTCCGGGATGCCTTAGGCTTTAGAAGATCAGATGTTGTAGGTTCAGGAAATTTGACAGGTCTCTGAACCCTCTTGCGCAGTCCGTGAGCAATCACATGTGGTCGCGGAGGGGCCAGCGCGGCCGCGATCGCCTTGAGCGGTCCGCGGTGGGTGCTGTGCGGCCGCAATCGGCTTGGTGCGATCTGCACGGGGCAATGATCCACAGGTCTTCAGGGAGCTTATGCGGCCGCGGTCCTTCTTGCGCGGTCCCCGGTGGGAACTTCAAAGGGGTATAAATACACGTGAATTTTGGTTATTTTACACTTTTCAAAATCCCAAAACATAAGAGGCAATTTTCCAAACAATGTTTCTTCTCCGAAACGATTGGTAAGTGATTTCTAACTTATTTTCTTCACTTCTTAACATCTTTTAACATGATTTCAACTTCAAATCAAAGATTTTCATGGGGAAATTGGGTGATGTGGGTAGAACCTAGGTTTTTCTAAAATTAGGGATTTGGACCTCAATTTGAGGTCCGATTTCAAAACAAACCATATATTTAAATTTGTGGGGGAATGGGTAATTGGGTTTTGGTCCGAACCTCGGGTTGCGACCATGTGGGCCCGGGGGTGAATTTTGACTTTTGGGTAAAACTTTGGAAAACTCATTTTCATGCATTGGGGTTGATTCATTTAGCATTTATTAATGTGATTAAGTAACTTATGACTAGATTCGAGCGGATTGGTGGTGGAATCAAGAGGTAAAGCTATAATTGAGACTTGA
This sequence comes from Nicotiana sylvestris, assembly GCF_000393655.2. NCBI lineage: Eukaryota > Viridiplantae > Streptophyta > Magnoliopsida > Solanales > Solanaceae > Nicotiana > Nicotiana sylvestris. Next base: position 18,660,168 of record NC_091067.1, on the reverse strand, counting down.
GTGGTGTTCAAGGCATTGAGGTAAGTGTTTGGTTTAACCCTAGCTAGAGGGATTAGGAGTTGAGTCATATTTGCTACTTGCTTCTTGTTGAGTACGATGTATAGGCATGGTGACGAGTATCTATACGTTGGTGTCAAGCATGACCGTGGGTCTTAAGTTGAAAGTTGTTGTGTTTTTGAATGACACCTTGTATACTTTAATTAATGATCCTCTATGATTAAGTATTTCCATTAATTGAACTAAGTACTAGCAAAGTGAGATTGGTTATAGCTGATTCTCCCTTGCCGGGATGACTATTTCGATATCCTTGTTCCCTTGCCGAGAAGTTATTATATTACTTATGTTCCCTTGTCGGGATTTCTTGTGATTGCGTGATGAACTGAAATGGGAGCGGGTGGTATGCCTACCACAAGATATTATGAAATGGGAGTGGGTGGTATGCCTACCACAAGATTGATGAAATGGGAGTGGGTGGTACGCCTACCATAAGATATTATGAAATGGGAGCGGGTGGTACGCCTACCACAAGATTGATGAAATGGGAGCGGGTGGTACGTCTACCACAAGATATTATGAAATGGGAGCGGGTGGTATGCCTACCACGAGATATTATGAAATAGGAGCGGGTGGTATGCCTTCCACAAAATATTATGAAATGGGAGTGGGTGGTACGCCTACCACAAGATATTATGAAATGGGATCGGGTGGTACGCCTACCATAAGATTGATGAAATGGGATTGGGTAGTACGCCTACCACAAGATTGATGAAATGGGAGCGTGTGGTACGCCTACCACAAGATATTATGAAATGGGAGTGGGTGGTATGCCTACCACAAGATATAATAAAATGGGAGCGGGTGGTACGCCTACCACGAGATATAATGAAATGGGAGCGGGTGGTACGCCTACCACGAGATATGAGAAATGGGATCGGGTTGCACGCCTGCAACAAGAGGAAACTGAAAGTGAAAGTTGCCTTTATTTTCTTCATTTGTGATAGAAGTTATAGTGTTAGCTTCCTTATTATTCCCTGTTATTTCTTTTAACTATTATCCCCGAAACATGTTCCCCTTCCCCACCTTTAACTGCTTATTACTTGTTTACTTTTCCGCCATATATTATATAACTGTACAGGTTTATCTGGAGTCTGGTCCTAGCCTCGTCACTACCTCGCCGGGGTTAGGCCAGACACTTACCAGCATATGGGACCGGTTGTGCTGATACTATGCTCTGTGCTCTTTTGCACAGATCTAGGTTTTAGATAGCAGTAGTAGCACGGGAGCCAACCTTCAGTCCTGTGAGACACTGAGGTAGCCTTGCAGGCGTTCGTAGGCCTGACATCTCCTCTATCTTTTATTTCCGTCTGTCATCTCATATATTCGACACAAACAGTTTATATTATCTTTCAAACGATTGTATTTAGCACTCTTAGAAGTTCGTGAGTAATGTGACACCAGTTCTTGGGTAGAGGCATATGTTTATTCTCGCATTATTGTTTATTTTTCTTTAAATTTAAGTCTTCCGCATATTTATTTAATTTCGTTGCTTTCATGCTATCGCCGATCATTGTTAAAAGAAGCAATTGTTAACGAAGTAAGTAGTTAAGGATTGTCTTGCCTAGCTCTCATTAGTAGGCTCTATCACGACTCTCGAGGGTGGGAAATCCGGGTCGTGACAGATTTCTACCCAGTTTAATAGAAGGAAATAAGAAATCCTCCCTCTCCCCCTGATTTTACTAAATACCCCAGATTATGTTTATTACAAAGTTATTACAGACTAGATAATGAATGAATTACATAACAATAATAAAAATACACTATAGGGAGCCTTCATTAGGCCCAAATAAACCTGGGAACCAGGCCTTCAAACCAATCAACTTCAAAGCTTATTTTGCAGGTACAACATAGCCAAATACGAGTGGTTCACCCATAGCACATATAGAACCAGGTTTCCGGTGTGTCAAAGTTCCAAAGGGCTTCAGGGACCCAAGGCAATGGTCACACCAGAACCACATATTCAGAAATGATTCAACAGAGATTGGGAACCAGTTCCTAGTGCGTTAGAGTTCACAAGAGTCTCACATGGACCCTGAGCAGTGCTCGTACTAGGGTGGTTGAGGACAGACCCTAAAGGACTAAGGCTGGGAGTTTTTCTTTTAAAAGAGTGATAACATACAAAATATGTAGAGACAATCTTAAAATAGTTTTTGATTTCAGAAGAGAACAGGGTTTAGAACACAGAGCTTGTAGGCAGGATTAGCTTATGAAAACAAGCAAGGTTCATGCTCAAACACACAGCCCAAATAAGTTAAAATCTGGAAAACAATCTAGTTAAGTTAGGTGTTTAATGCTAGCATTTAGGACAACCTTATTAAAACATGAAAAACCAAACAATCAGAATACTAACATGAGTTCTAGTCATGTTAGAAAGCAAATTATCAAAACATATAAACGACAGAACAAAAAAGCCTCGTAACAATACAAGTTCAAAGGCTTAAAACTGATTGACTATTTAACCTTCTAACATTGTCCTAAAGGTACTCAAATTCAGAATAGGTTCAGAACACACAGGAGTCAGATTGATCATATTTTCTTAAGGGGATTCATAATATTCAAAACAACCAATCTTAAATTAACAGTGTTAACCATAGGATTAAAAGAAAAACATGTAGACATGCAGAATCATGCTTAGAGAGGGATTTTAGACATGCTGGATTATAAACACAAATCAGGAAAAATGATATGACAAAGGATAGTCACTCACCAGTTAAACGAGCAAAACCAATATAATACCATGAACTTGAGAGTCCAGAATGTTTGGCCTTGGCTTTCAGCCGGCCAAGACCAGTAGTGACGAGATAGAATAGAGAGAGTATAGAACCAAAAACTTTAAATTTTAGTGAGAGTATATAGAGTTTGTGTCTGTCTAAAGGGGAAAGGGAGAAGGGTTTAAATAGTGTTCAAGTAGGCGAACAAATAAGGGAAGCAATCAAACACATATAAGTAAGGAAAGAAATTAATCATAGAATAAATAATACATAGTTTAGTAAAGCAGGGCATAATAGCGTGTAATCAGGCGAGTAACATTTAAAATAAGGAAAATATCAATTAATAGTTAGTTTCAAGCAAATAGGGTAAAGAAATAATAGAAACATAGTAGATTGAACAAAATAAGGAAAATATCAGTACCATACGAGAAAGGAAAGAGTAAAAGTCTCAAACCTTAGTTTTAGGTAAACCATAAAATCAGCAGAGAAACAAGGGCAAGATAATCACATACTGTGTACAATGAACATAGACAAGAGATTTATTCAGAAAAGCGACAAAGAATCGAACTAGAAAAAGATCTGAAAATCTAATTTCGGGCAAATAAAGGAAATTAACAATAATAGGCAGATTCATGCATAATGAAGTGAATATAGACGAGATAATGCTAAAAATCAAAGTTTGAACCAGTTTAGGTTAGAATCAAAGAGAATCTAAAACCCTAACTTTTAGGGCTAAGTAAGAATCCACAAGAGATACGTAAAATAACCGTACTCATAAAGAACACGGGATAAACACAGACAGAATACACAACAGGTTAAGGATTTTGAACCAGATTTGGTTCGAATCTCTTAAGATCTGCTTGCCATTTTAGGTAAGCTATTAGGTAATACCAAAATCGGGTAGCCAGTAAGGAAGAAGGACTAATATGGTAAGGGAATCATAGATCGATTCTTTTTTTGGGGTTGGAATCGAAGAGATTTAAGTGACAGTGCTAGGGTTTTGAGAGGAGAGAGGGAAGGTTCGAGAGAGTTCAAGGGCGGCGGGGTTGGGATAATGGTCTTTATGGTTTTGAGATGGGTATATAAGGAAAAAGGCGGGGTTGTTTGTGAACCATTGATCATTGTGATCAACAGTTGGGATTTAGGCAAGGTTGGGTCGGTTCCGGACTGGGTTAGGGGGTTATGGATTGGGCTTAAGTGATTTGGGCTAGGTATTTTGGGCTGGGGTAACTGGGTAGTGTATAGGTCCAAAATTGGGGTTTTAGGGGGCTATATTTTAAATACCCAATTTAACCAATAAATAATTAATAAAAAATAATAAATAAATAACAAAAATATTACTTATGCATGGAAATAATTTAAAATAATTACTTAACATTATAAAAATATAAAAAGTTATTTTCCGTATAAATAATATAAATATGCCTATATATGGGTTGTTATTGCAAAAAATATGCAATTTTAGCCTAAGGATGAGAAATACAATTATAATAAGTAAGTATAAAAATATTTAAAGCTTAATATGGATATTAAATGATAAAAAATTAAATAAAAAATTATTATAAAATTATTTGTGATGCAATTAATAATTATTTATATAAAAATGCAGGAATAAATTGATTAAAAGCCTTTAAAAATTATAGAAAATTATGGAAAAATACTTGATGATGCTCATGCACTATTTTGAAGGTATATATGTGTATTTGAGAAATATGAGAGAAAAACTGAGTATCAACATTCATAATAACATAATGCAAGTAATAAAAAAAAGTATCTCAGAAATAGGATGCTCAGCTTGTTGATAGTTCCAGAAAATATGCATGATTTTCAAGTATCTTAGTGAAAACCCAAATTTTTTATTGAAATTATCAAAAAATATGAGTAGCTTGAAAACTATATTTTTCCCAAAATCCTTCCAACAATAATTAAGATGTTTCATTTCTGATAGCGTGAAGAAAGTACATCTGTATGCCTAGATGTTAAGATATAGGTAAAATCATGCATATCACCAAAACCGGTAGCAAAAGGAAATGTATCACTAAGCATGTACCTTAAGTACGCATGTCAAATGCAATACATCTCAATGATAAGCTCATGTATTCACACTCTCAGAGTACTCAATCTCATTGTCTCGGATTCTCTCTCGCTATGCCCAATACTCAGTACACTCAATCACTCAGCACTGTACAATACTTGTTGTTGCATGCAGGCCGATCCACGTACCGCCATAAGGCCCGTTGCAACATGCAACCTAATCCACACATATATAGCCATAAGGCTTGTTGCGGCGTGCAACCCGATCTATATATATATATATATATATATATATATTATAGCCATAAGGCTCGTTGCGGCGTACAACCCCATCTATATAAATATATATAGTCATAAGGCTAGTTGCGGCATGCAACCTGAACCATATATATATAATCAACTGTACGCAGTAGGGGTATGTGTAGACTCCGGAGGGGCTCTTTCAGCCCAAGCGCTATCATAAATTAGTAAAATCCGCTGCGGTGTGCAGCCCGATCCCACAAATATAATCTATATAACATGTTGCGGTGTGCAGCCCGATCCCATAATATCACTCACACTCGGGCCCTCGGCCTCACTTAGTCATCAATCTCTCCAGTCCCTAGGGCTCACAATGCCATAAAACTAGCCTAAAATGATAGGATGTGTAAATAAAGGTAACAGAAACTAAGATATAATATGCATATGAATGCGTATGACTAAGTATATAAAGCAATGAAAACAGATAACTCAACGGTAGATATGACCTCAGTGGGTCCCAATAGGATAATCATGTAGCCTAGACATGGTTTCTAACATGGATCACAACTCAATAGCTCAAGTACGTAGGAATTTCATGGTTACAGGTAAGATCAGGTAACTACACGGTACCACAAAATAATGGAGTCACAATTCACACAGTGCACGCCCACACGCCTGTCACCTAGCATGCACGTCACCTCAACACCAATCACATAGCACGTAATTCAGGGTTTCGTACCCTCAGCACCAAGTTTAAAAGTGTTACTTACCACGAACAATCCAAATCCAATACCCAACAAGCCAAACAATGATCCAAAAATACCATCCCGCGCGTACCGACCTACGAACGATTCAAAACTAGCCAAGAGCAACTCGAATACATCAAATAAGCCCAAGGAAACAATTCCAAAGGATAAAGGTCAAATTCTTAATCAAGGACCCAAAAATTGACCAAAGAGTTCAACCTGGGCCCGCACCTCGGAACCCGACAAAACTCACAAAATATGACAACCCATTCAATTACGAGCCCAACCATACTAGTTTCACTCAACTCTGACTCCGAATCGATGTTCTAAACTTAAAATTCACATTATGAAACTTTAGGCAAAAACCTCAATTTCCATCTCAAAATACTAATTAAATGATGAAAACAATGATATATTCATGTATATTAACCAAATTTGAGTTAGAATCACTTACCCCAATGAATTTCTTGAAAAATCCATGAACAATCGCCACAAACCGAGCTCCCAAAGTCCAAATGTGAAATAATACTCTAACCCTCATTTATATAGTACACAATCTGACCTCCCATTATGCTGACCGCACATTTTTTGTGCGGCCACAAATTCCAAATTGTGCAGTCGCACTTCAATGGTGGCTGCACTACCATGCTTTAGTTAATTGGCCATAACTTTCTGTAAAAAATGTCCAAATGAAGAATGGTTTAACTTTCTGAAAACTAAACTCAAAGGTCTTCAACTTTCGTTTATGAATCATCTCCAAATTCCTTATAGACCAAAAGATATAAACTTCCGAACTCTGCGAGAAGAATTCTGCGGACCGCACATTTTCAACTCCAGTCGGCCCAATTACCACTGCCTTCGCACTTTAGGAGTTTGCGGCCGCACATCCGCACTCCAGAATGTGCCCCCGCACTCCCAAAAGCTCCAGAACAACATCAGAGTGCCGAGATGCCCAAACTTGTTCAAAACTCATCCCGAAACACACCCGAGCCACTCGGGACCCCATCCGAAGATACCAACAAGTACCGTAACATAATGCGTACCTACTCGAGGCCTCAAATCATACATAACAACATCGAAGCGACGAATCGCACCTCAATTCAAACTTGATCAACTTTGAACTTTTCAACTTCCATAACTCGTGTCGAAACATAACAAACAAATCCAGAATGAACCCAAATATTGCACACAAGTACCAAATGACATAACGAAGTAATTCCAATTCCCGGAACCACAATCCGAATCCGATATCAAAAAGTCACTCTCGGTCAAACTTTTCAAAATTCCAACTTTTTCCATTTCAAGCCAAATTCAACTATGGACCTCCAAATCACAATCCGGACACGCTCCTAAGTCTAAAATGACCCAACGGAGCTAATGGAACTATTAAAACTCCAATTCAAGGCCAAATACTAAAAGTCAAACTTGGTCAACTATTCCAATTTAAAGCTTCCTAGTTGAGAATCATTCTTCTAAATCAATTCCGAATAACTTGAAAACCAAAACCGACGATTCACATAAGTCATAATACATCATACGAAGCTACTCATGGCCTCAAATCACTGAGCGGAGTGAAAATGCTCAAAACGACCGGTAGGGTCGTTACATCCTCCCCCACTTAAATATACGTTCGTCCTCGAACGTGCCTAGAGTTGTTCTTAAGCCGCCAAACTGCCGTGTAACCTTACCATGCACGTACCCGGGGGTGATCCTATGTCACTATATGCCATATAAGCCCAACAACATAATATAACTGAAGATCATTACATCAACCTTAGCCCATAAACCACAGAATCCAATTTCAAACATCTATAATTTCTTATAAGATCTGAATCTCGCATCTACACACTATATAAGTCTGAACAAGCTGTATCAAGCCACAACCATAACCCAAGACACAATCACAGGATACACACACAACTCAATTACCCATAGCAAAATTTCCTATCACAGTAGTTGCTCAACACAACCCAATTCCGGTAATAAACCTCACATCAAACAAAACCTCATTCTAAAACCTCTATACACTACCGATGATGAAAGAAACACGCAGAACTCATAACCACTCACTAGATCAGCAAGTCATGGAGCTCCCTCTCCTTTGATAAGAATTATAGCAATTTCTAAGCCGACTTCCGATATTATCCTTTCAAATATACCGCAATCAAATCCGATAACACCCATCGTAGATCCAACTACCTTATCTTGTGAAATACAACCACCCTACTGACATGCCATAACAATATAACCTTAAACCACAAACCGTGCAATTTGTGCACCAATACACAACAATTTAAGTGTACTCAAACATAGAAAATGACTCAAATGAGAGAACCGTCCCACGAGCTCAACAAGTATCGCCATAACGAGATGCTAAAAACCTATAACATACCGTAGAACCATAACACACGAATCTAACACAAAGGATCATATCTCAACATAACTTTGTTGTGATGCGTGACCCCATCAAATCACTGGTCTATATGAAATACCTCAAGTCACCCTGCTCAAAATCAAAACCATGTGCAATTTGACATCAAGTACCCAAGGTACACGACCATAACCACGGAGAAGCAAATGCCACAATGCCACACAAACGTGATAGAACATAACTAATGTGCGATCAATCATTCAACACGCTAATACCCCTCTCACTCAAATTCACTATAAGGTCCAAATAGAACCGCACCAAGAATCACCCGCCCTCGTAGCATAAAAGAGTAATACATAGAACATATCTGAACGTGAACAAGCTCAACTCTAACTGAATGGCACATCCCTCAACAATAGTAGTACGAAGTTAACTAGTTTGACTCGGTGTAGAATACACATCCTCATTAGGCCTACCAAGGGGCCCCAAATCAACTCTGATCATCCATAAATAGATAAATAACACTCCGAAGGTCCATAATGACCTAACCATGACACATACCATTATATGACTAACTTGGCCACATTTTCACAGTCCACAAACATGAAACAATCTGCTCCAGAGAACTTCTAGTATCCAAATCCATAGAACAGACGAATCACCATATCTGATCCCAACTCCACCACCTAAATGTCTAATATATCTCTCATACATGATCATCCCACGAGGAATACTTCACCAATTCTTTTGTGCCACATAGCAACATCTAAAAATCAGCAGTCGATCAACCAAGAGAGTGTCGCAATACCAATGAAGTATCCATAAATTGAAACACAGTGTGCCTTCTAAAATGTAAACTCTACTCAAGCAATACCAAATAGTAATATCATTCACCTAGTCATCTGAAACCGTCTATGTTAGCCCAAGAATTCAGGACCTTCCTTTCAAAATTGAAACGTGACCCGACACATGCAAATCTCAATCCTACACAACACACCACTCCTATTATGACATCATATGAAAAGTAAGAGAATCTCAAAATCAACTCTAAGTCACAAGCAAACTACTTACTCAATTAGCCAGGAACCTTCCATTTGATCTCATCCAAGAGAAAATCACAATACTCAACATAAACATGTTTCACACATCAGTAGGAAATGTACACCTCAAATTGTGGAAAAACCATTAAGAACTCTTTGGAACCCACTTGCACAAAACCAAACTATCATAACTGAATTCCTTTAACTCAACCAAGACACGCATGTCACCAAAACCCAAGAGCATTACAGTGAAACACCTGTAGAGACTCGCCACACGTAAGTACCCAAAGAACCGATCATATCCATTACTGTATTGATCCAACCTATTATCAAGTTGTCCTACTTCTCCGAGTTTCTTTCGAATTGCCTTCAACTCGATACTTCTCCTCACTCATAATACCACAATCCTCAACTAAAACTTACACACGAGACCCTAGCATAAAGCCAGACCTCCCTAAGGCCCACATACTATTGTATCCCTTCTTAAGCACCCCAAAAGTACCACAACCGAGATACCCATTTTGAAGAGACCTTATGTGAATCTAAAGTTGTTTTCTAGTACTGAAATGTATAATCCATAATCATGAAATACCGCAATTCTCGACACTATCTAATGTAACACTTAGATTCTAGACATATACAAATCCGCAAAATTCTCAATTGCTACATATAACTCTTGAATCCATTAGAACTATTCTCGAGAGTCGTCCACTCTACTAAAACCTTAATTGCACCACCTAAACGGGCCGAACGACCTGTGCCACATTATCACGATGACACCGAAAGAAGTAATCCACATATCTAAGCAACCGAGCAAATTCCTACCCCATGTGCACTACATCCTTCACGAATAATAACTCAATCATACCATTATTCACATATACTCATAAGTGTAATACATCATGCATCCAGAAACTTTCTTGCTTACGTCATCCTCAAAATAGGCTTCTGCAAGTCATAACCGGTCCATAAGTATGACTCGGACTGAAACCAATACAACACATAACCGTGCAATAAACTCATCGATAACAAACTCCCCTACTTGGCTCAAAGCCATGGAATAAAATATCTGATAACTTACAATAACCATATTCCGTTACTGCCATAATACCGTAGTGAGATTCAACTAAATCTTTTATAAGCTCATGTAACACAAACCATTTAATACCTCAAACCATCTGCAAATGTCTCATTCATCCTCGTGACGGTCAGGTCAACTATTACAACCGATCCAAAATCAAATCGCACGAATATAATCCACTGGTAGAAAAGAAAGCCTCCACACAACATTATAAGAATCACACATTCGTAGATTACCTTGCAGGTTATATCCCACGTTCTAAGCCTCAAACTAACATCTCTTTATACCCTTTCATAGACACAACTTCTACGCAATCACTTAATCTTCTTTTGTCTGAACCCATCAATAAGACATGAAACTCTACTTCGTTCCACAAATTAAATAACATGACAAAATCTCTCAAAAACCTTCATAACTCAAGACTGTATAACACATCCACAAAAATCAAGTATCCAATAGTCCTTTTCACATCTCAAGAAAACTCTTGCCATCACCTTCAAACAATTTGAACACATCCCGCAGTCAAATCCTACTCATCATATAGCCATCCAACCATTCATCGAGTCACAAATTCTACTAGTAGGGACACTATCGGACTTATAAGCCTAAAAGCACGTGCTCACACAACCGAAATCTCCGTGCTCAAGCTACAGTCAAAATCCGGCCTCACGTCCTCTAGATTGGCCCATCATCAGCACACCGAAATCATATCTCGCACCTCATCTATGGAATCACAAGCCGTCGATGCACAGCTGATGCCAAGCGCTCACATATGCATACGAATGTGTGGAAGGAATTCAAAGAGTTACATTTCCAGCTAAATAAATGTTGTACGATAAGAAAAGAAAGATGGGAAGTATATCCTAAATGTCCTGTAGCCTCGCGAAGATAGGTATGGACGTCATCATACCGATCCGCAAGAGTCTACTAGACACTTGCTCATGACTTGTAGAACTTATGAACCTAGAGCTCTGATACCAACTTCTCACGACCCAAAATCCAACTAATCGTAATGGCACCTAAACCAACCCGCTAGGTAAGCCAATTAACAGCTATCCAATTTTAATGAAATCAATATAACAAATAATTAAAAGAAATTATCTGAATTGTATACATTTCCCAAGGACTAGTAGTACAAATCATGAGTTGCTAAGATTAAAATTTACAAAGCTGGTATGAAATAAATACATCATCTGTTCGAAATGTACATAAATAGATCTTTATAAATCTAAGGATACCATGAACAAGTGGTAGCTACAACCAGAACGCAAGTACGTCTTCAAATCTATCTCCCGTCAAACATAGCAACATCGGCATCCAACATCTGCACGCAAGGTGCAGAAGTGTAGTATGAGTACAACCGACCACATGTACTCAATAAGTAACAAACCTAAACTAAAGTTAAAAGTAGTGACGAGTAGGAACAAAGGTCGGGTCTGACACCAATAGCCAACAACAGTTCATAATAATATAATGCAAGTAATAAAAGAAGTATCTTAGAAATAGGATGCTCAGCTCGTTCACAGTTCCAGAAAATAGACATGCTTTTCAAGTATCTCAATGAAAATCCAATCTTTTACCAAAATTAGCAAAACATATGAGTAGCTTGAAAATTGTATCTTTCACAAAAATCCTTCCAACAATAATTAAGATGTTTCATTTTCAGATAGCATGACAAAAGTTCATCTCTATGCCTATATGTTAAGATACAGATAAAATCATAAATGTCACCAAAGCTGGTAGCAGAAGGAAATGCATCTCTAAGCATGTACCTCAAGTACACATGTCAAATGCAATGCATCTCAGTGATAAGCTTGTTTATCGTGAAAATGGTAATAACAATTAAATTTTTTGATGAGACTCTGAAAATACGTGATCTATATTTATGCTAGTTGTTACATAGTTGATGCTAGCTATGTGAAGTTAACAAACGAAATATTAACTAAATTAGAGTTATAACCGAACCAAGGGGTTAGCTATTCGGGCCTCAGACTGACCGATGAAGGGCCTCGAGGTCGATGCCTGAGCTCGAGCTCGAGCTATCAGGGATAAGCGGAAAAGGGCTAACAGTTAGGATATAATTAAGGGAGGCTCTCAATGGCCAATGACAAGCAATAAATGAAGAACAAGTATGCAGGCAATAAATATGAGCTATAATACTGAGAGAATATGTTAGAGAGAAAAGAAAGAGTTCTTGTATATTTCGTGTAGGATAGTTGGAGCAACAACAAGAGGACTTTACAAAATGGCAAGGATCCCCTTTATATAGGAGGGGAATCCTAACATAGTACAAAATGCATTAATTATAAAGGTATGGAGATGGGGCGGCTAGACGTGACACCAGGCTTTGTCAATGCTATCTGCTTGCCTTGGTAACTCCCCGTCCCCGGCAACGTCATTGGGTCGGGCGTAAATGGATGTTAAAGGAGAGAACTTGATCGCAACCCTGCAGCCTCGAGATCTCGAGATGACTTCCCGAAATGCCTTAATGATGAGGAGTTGGACCCTCTAATTTCGCCGTATACATATAGTCTCCGTGTTTCCTAGAACAAAGTAATAGGAAACGATTTTGAGCTGTCGTTTCGAAGGCATCATTGCCATGTCATCAACCTGTAATTTCATTAAATGCCATGCCCCAGAAAACCATGCAAGGGTCGTCGTCAAATGCGATTATCGAGGAACCCACGAACCGCTATTGGCTCGTCCTTTTTGTTGCCCAATCGGTTCCTATAAATATATTAACTGTTTGATAATCTTTATCTTCGCAGCATCTTCAAATTCACAAGTCCATACCCATCTTATTTTACACTCTTCCATCTTGCTTTCTGAGAGAAAGTTTTACCATTTCTATGGCCAGGACTTCTAGAATGGTTCCTCGGCGGAATGAAGCTACATTTTCATCTCGGTCGTCTAAAGAGAGAGCCAAAGCGATACCCACTTTGGAATAGTACACTCCCTCCAAGCTTTATATGTCAAAAGATTTTACCATCGATACCACTTTATCCACACCGGGCCGATGTGAACATATGTCCCGATACATTAGTGTCATGACCAACATAGAAGCGGCGAGGATAGACTGCTGATAGAGTGAGGCAGTGGAGCTGGAGATTCTCGGCCCTAATGAAAATATAACAGACTACAAGGCTGGCTTCCTTCATGTGTATACCTACCCGTTCACCTTGGGTCCTGCTTATTCCTCTGAATCCCCCCCGGAAATAGATTCGGTTATCCTTGATTTTTGTGACAAATATCAAGTGACGCTCGGTCAGATCTATCCTTCTGTTTGGAGGATAGTATTGATGTTCCATCATTTTACTGAAGGGGTTATGGGTGAGACTTTTACCCTCAGCCATTTGATTAGGTTGTACAACCCTTGATTTTATCGAGGTTTGATCAGGCTCCATAATCGATCCAAAAAATCATTTTTCTCAAGCACCAATAAGGGGAAGGATCGAGGATGGATGAACAAGTTCGTCTGGGTAACGACCTTGGACATCATTCCGGCCCAGAGTATGCCTTTCCCGGAAATATGGAACACACAGCGTAAGCGGGTTCCCCTTAACCATGTTTTGTAATTTTCTTCCCTTTCCCCCGGAATGATGACCTCTTTATCATTTCACGCAGCCGTCGCTTGGTACCCCGAGGCGGTTTTAGATTTGCTGGGGTGGATTAAACGGTTGGACACCACATTCCCGTATCATGTTTGGTATTGGACCGACCTAGCCAAGGAGCGATGGGTGGCCAAGAATCATGGTAGAGCTCCTTTTCTGTCTATGTCTTAGATTTGCATTTCTCCTAGCGTCCCTTGTGCTGAAATATTATGGTTATCATGCTTGTGCAGGCCTTGGCAAGAATATGGAAATGAGGCCGCCCTCTAGTGGTGAAACAGAGGTTTTAGAGCCCAGCAAGGGCAAGAAGAAGGAAAGTAAGGCGGCTGTTGACCCTCATATGGCAAAGAAACCCAGATCACTTGAGTATCAAGCTGCTACTAGGACCTCTGCTTCAACTTCAAGGGCAAATCCCGGCGCTGAGGATTAGGATGATGATTAGTGCCAGTTAGCACGGAGGACAAGGTCGAGTGCGGAAGCCTCACATGTGCCTCAATCGGAGGCTGCTGAGTCTGGAACGACTGACTCAGGTCGGTCCCGTAGACCGGAGACCCTTGAGGAGGGTGTTAATATGGCCTCGGATCGCATGACCGAGTTTGGCGTAGTGTCCATTAGGGGGACCGCTGCCATCGATCCCGAAGGGTCGGGGCCCGGAACTTTTCAGGAGCAGGGGTTGCCTCTTGGGGAAATCGGCGACATGAATGATTTAATCTCCTGCTTTCAGGTCTTATTAGGGGAACTAAGGGACGCTCAAGAAGCGAACGCCGTCAAAGCAGGGTTTGCTCTCAAAGGGGGAGGCTCTCTTGCCAACATATTTGACAGTGTTAGCGATAGCGTCGGTTTTGACATTCCTGGCGCCGTTAAGGAAGCAGAGAGATTCATGCAGCAGGTGATAGCTTTCTTTCATATATTTCTTTTAGTCTTGGGCATCATTCTTTTTTTTTCTAACTCTTTCGCTATGCCGCAGTGCAAGGATATGTATGATCATGCCCTCTTTCAACTCCGCGAGGAGCTTTCTTACCGTGAAAAGGTGTGTAAGAAGCTTACCTCGATGCTGCGGGATTCGGAGGCTCACTCTTCCCAGGAGAGAAATAATTAGGAGAGCTTCGAGCTGCTTTGGAGAGAGCGTTCCGGGAAAAGGCTGATCTCGCTGCGCGAGTATTTTGCCCTCTTTGTACCCGACCTTTGCTCCCATATTCCGACACAAATTGGCTTACCTTTCTTTTGTAGGTCGAGCAAAATGGTTCGCAGATTAGTCGACTGAACACTAAGATCCTCGGGCTGAGGAAGAAAAGTGAGGTAGCGACTGAGGAGTTGGCGTCATCCCATGATATTCTCAAGAACGCTCGCAAGAAGATTGATACCTTGGCCGCGGCCAAGTCCAAGATTGAAAGAAATGCTGCCACTTATCTGGATGACACAGCCACGACGCATAAAATAGCTCGTGATGTATCGATAGCAGCTGAGCAGAAGCTAGCTCGGGCTATTAAACATGCTAAGGTGGAGGCGAGGAGAGAAACCCTGGAGGAGATCGGAGCTAGGGGCGTCGATCTGTTAGTTGATCTAGAGGAAGCCCGCGAATTGGAGAGAGAATTGACGCTTTTGATTGTCATAGATAAGGGCAAAGATAGTGGTGATGAAGAGTGGTCCCCACGTCGTTTTGCATCCTTTCTTTTTCCTTTTGTATGCAATCCCCAGGCGATGGATTTTGTAAATATGCCTCTTGTGGGTACGTTTTTGGCAATGTAAAAAGAGGGACTTTTCTTCTTTCAGTTTTTTCGTTATTTTCTTTCATGGATTTAACCTTTCGACTTTTTACGTTAGCCTTTCGAAATCCATTCTTGGAGCGATCGACACCCTCAAATCGAGCCATGCCCCGAGGTTAAATTAACAGCTTCTAAAAGGCCGGTGTCAGCGATATCGAGGAGCCCCCGAGGCCCCGTAGTTTCTCAAATTATGCGGGGTAGCAACATTTGCTCAATCCAGTAAAGGGCCCCGAAGCGATTCTGTCAGTACGTTTCCCTAAGAGAAGGTGATTTATTTGAAGGATGCTACCGATGCCCAAGCCGAGTTGAAGAGGGTCCTCGATCGTGAAGAGAGGATCAAAGAATATGCTCGTTACAGATCCCGAAGAAGGGTTCTCGAAGAGATCAGTGCTAGGGGTTTTGTTCTCCCGGAAGAGTTGGCGTGAGCGAGGGTGGATGGGCGTGATGCTCGATCACTCCTATCCGACGCTAAGGAGAGTGAAGACGAGGCTGATAGGTCGTAGCTCTCAGGGGCGGGGCGTAGACTTTGCCATTTTGTATGCGATATCTTCAGAGCGTGTTTGTAGATGGAGAATGCACTTTTTCACGTATGTATATAGAAGAAAACTTGAGGCTTTATTTCTTCTGTACCCCTTTCTGCTTTGCTTCTGACCAGGTGGACTGGTTTCAGATTTGGTGAGAATCCTTAGATTCGTGATATGGCCGTGGGGCTTATTAGGCAGGCCTGGGGGCTCTTACGTCTTGGTCGATGCGACCTTTAGTGTAAGCTCGCGTTAGAGCTCTTATGCTTTTGCTCAACTATTTTGGGTTTAGTCTCCGAGTCGGGCTTTGACTCGAGCTCATTCGACCCTCAAACATTTGTGTTTGCATGGGCGGGCGACAATGGCTCTTACGATCCGCCCTTGGGCATTTGTATTTTAACTATTTTGAGTTCAGTCTTTGAGTCGAGTTTCGGCTCGAGCACAATTGACCCTAAAGTTATGTATTTGTGTAGGCTGGCAACAACGACTCTAATGCCTTGGGTCGAAGCGACCTTTTATATGCACGACCCTGAGGCTCATTAAGCTGTCGACAATCGCTCTTACGCTTCGCCCTTAGGCATGTATAGTTAACTATTTTGGGTCCAGTCTCCGAATCGGGTTACGACTCGAGCTCATTTTGACCCTCAAACTTTCAAATTTTAAGCTAGCGACTATGGCTCTTACGCTTTTGGTCATTGCGATCTTTTAGTGTGCGTTTCCCTAGGGCTCATTAGGTTGTGACAATGGCTCTTACGTGCTTGGTTGATGTGACCTTTTATGTAGGCTTTATTTTCCTCTCGTTAAGGAGTTTTGAAAAGATTTTGCCTGACCCGTCATCGATTCGGGAAGAACCTCGATTTCAAGTCATTTGCAGCAATGTTCGAGCACCTCGGAAGGTTTGGCTCGTAGCCTAAGTAGCTCGAAGCCTTGTGATTTGAAGCTGACATGGTTGAAGCTCTTTTGCCTGTCGAGGGTAGCCTGTTTAACCGGTTCTTTTCGAATGTAGATTCAAAGTAATGGCCTATGATTTTGTAGCGACGGTTGGGCATCCCCAAATCACGTTAATTTGGCTGGTACAGTCGTATGACCATAGTTATTTGTGTTTGGTCGGAGCCATTTTTGGTCCCGAGTGTAGTAGTTTAGGTGTCTATATCGAGGGTATGCCCTTTCGAGAGTCTTACAAATGCAATATATAGCCTAAACTTCAGGATTGAGTTTATGCTTGTAGTAAGGTCTTACAAAATTTTCATGCCTTTTGAGGTCTTATAGTTTTGTTGATACTTGGTACAAGTATGATTCATACCTTTCTTGAGGTCTTATAGTTTTGTTGATACTTGGTACAAGTATGATTCATGCCTTGCTTGAGGTCTTACAGTTTTCATTGTTGCCTTGTGTAGGCCTTACAAGACCGAGTCTGCCCGCTCGGGGTCTTACGGCCTTAGGTTTTTAATGAATGGCGATTGGTGATAGTCTTCGAGTTATCGAGTTTGTTTAAGCTCGGGAGCCATTACTCGTAAGCTTGGAATTGCCTCGTTGAGGGCTTACGATTTTGGAGATTCCGACCCTGAGGTGATGATACCAGTCTTCGAGTGTTTGGGACGTTTTTCTTTCTTGGAGATGTTTCGTCATTTTTGTGCTGCCTCATTGAGGGCATATGAGTTTGGGGTTCCTACCCTGAGGTCATGTGGGTGCCAAGTTGATGACGCCAGTTTCCGAGTATTTCGGGGCGTCCTCGGGTGGAGGGATCTTTGCTGTGACAATGTTGAGTTTCCTTTGGAATGCGAGATGCTTTGGCAAAAGACATTCTTTGATTGCTTGGCACAAGTACATATTGTTTTGTTGCCGTGGGTCCAGCTTATATGGACACAAATCATTTGACCTTCTAGCCTGGTACATCATTTCCTACTGGAACCTTGCTTGACGTTCCTTGGTTTTTCCAAATGGATGACCTTTTGAGGGGATGACCTCTTGTGTTCGGGGTTGATTGCAAAAGAAGCCTTGAATACTTGTTGGATCCCCCTTAAGGTCTTTGAGCTGGGTTAGCATTCTGACCGCTTCGATCGAGCGCCTACATAAGGGTTAGTTTGAAATACGAAATGAAAAGGGAGATGGTCGTACCTTAATGTGAGACGCGCCGGCGATGTTTTGGGGATCGATATGTTCCAATCACTCGAGATGAGGATGCAGGACGGTCTTTTATTTCATTTAATCGGGCTTGATCGAGGGTGTGGCTTGATTACCCTTTGGCTCTTTTGCCGGCGGAGGTGCGAGCATCGGTGCCACATCGTGCACCGTGAACATTTCCCTTGTCGTATGTTGTTCCCCGTAGACGGTTTTAATTTCGTCCTTTGTTGCAAATTTCATCATTTGATAAAGAGTGGATGGTACCGCTCTAATGCAGTGTATCCATAGACGCCCAAATAAGGCGTTGTATCTCATGTATCCTTCATGGAATTTGACATTTTGGGTCATGCCGGCCACGCTCTATTGATGAGTCCTCGAGGATCCTATCCTTGATCTATTCTCCGATCGTTGCGAGGTAGATTGCACCTTGGGGCGTTCCTCCTATCTTTGATGTACGACTAATATCTTTCTTTATTTGGTTTTGGTTCCTTTTCTAGGAGCCTGCTTGGGTATATTGAGCCCGAGGGGCTCCCAACTGGTCATCCCCGGCCCTGATTTTCGACTGGTACCGGTTGTGGACCAGGTCACAACTGGATACTCGATCAAATTCTGTTTCAGCTATTTTGAAGCCACCGAGCTTCGTTCATTCAAACCTTGAGTGAAAGCCTGCATGACCCAGTCTTCAGAGACTGGCGGTAGCTCCATCCGTTCCATTTGAAAGTGAGACACGAATTCCTGCAGCATCTCGTTCTCCTTTTGCTTAATATTGAAAACGTCGGACTTCCTCGTCGCTACTTTGATGGCACCGGCATGTGCCTTTACAAAGGAGTCTTCTAGCATGGCGAATGAATCTATGGAGTTTGGAGCCAAGTTGTGATACCACATCATGGCCCCCTTCGAGAGTTTGGAGTTTGGGTGGCTTTGCAGCTAAGCGATAACCAACTGTTGTACCTACAACATTTCAAAAATAACATGAAAAACAACATAAAGGCTAACTTCCCGTTCTTCATGAGCTGGGGTTTTTTGGGCTTCTTGCTGGTCTCCATCTTGTATGCTCCTGTCGGTGTGTGAGGTTTCGTCCTGCTATGCTTCTTGCAAACCCGCGTCCACTAGAATCGGTCCAGGTGCATTATTGGGGTTCTGTGGTGGCGCGCCAATAATTGGAATAGCCACACCATTTTCTCTATGGTTTTCAAGGTTGTCGTTCTCAACTCTGTTCACTGTTCTAGACATTTTGACCTGAAATCGAAGATCTTGGACAAGAAAAAGTGTGAAAGATAACTTACGTTGTGTAACGAAACCAGCAAGAAAATAATTACTATTATTTTTAGCCCGACGGTGGGCGCCAAACTATTTACCGTGAAAATGGTAATAACAATTAAATTTGTTGATAGGGCTCTAAAAATATGTGATCTATTTTTATGCTAGTTGTTAAGCAGTTGATGCTAGGTATGTGAAGTTAAAATACGAAATACGAACTAAAATAGAGTTATAACTGAACCGAGGGTTAGCTATTCGGGCCTCGAACTGACCGATGAGGGGCCTCGAGATCGATGCCTGAGCTCGACTCGAGCTATCGGGGATAACCGAGAAAGGGCTAACAATTAGGATATAATTAAGGGAGCTTTTTATGGCCAATGTCAAGCAATAAATGAAGAACAAGTATGTAGGCAATAATATGAGTTGTAATACTGAGAGAATATGTTAGAGAGAAAAGAAAGAGTTCTTGTATATTTCGTATAGGATAGTTGGAGCAACAATAGGAGGACTTTACAAAATGGCAAGGATCCCCTTTATATAAGAGGGGAATCCCAACATAGTACAAAACGCATTAATTATAAAGGTATGGAGATGAGACGACTAGACGTGACACCAGGCTCTGTCAGTGCTATCTGCTGGCCTTGGTAACTCCCTTCCCCAGCATCGCCGTTGGGTCGGGCGTAAATGGACGTCGAGGGAGAGAACTCGACCGCAATCCTGCAACCTCGAGATCTCGAGATGACTTCCCGAAATGCCTTAATGACGTGGAAGTGGACCCTCCGATTTCACCATATACAAAGCTCATGCACTCATACTCTCAGAGTACTCAATCTCACTGTTTCGCATTCTCTCTCACCATGCCCAATACTCACTACACTCAATCATTCTACACTACACTATACCTTCTGCGACATGCAACCCGATCTACGTACAGCTATAAGGCCCGTTACGGCGTGCAACCCAATCCACACACACACACACACACACACACACACACACACACACACACACATATATATATATATATATATATATATATATCCATAAGGCTTGTTGCAGCGTTCAACCCGATCCACATATATATAGCCATAAGGCTCGTTGCGGTGTGCAACCCGATCCATATATATATAGCCATAAGGCTCGTTGCGGCGTGCAACTCATTCCATAAATATATAAGAAAATCAACTGCACTCACAAGGGGTGTGTGCAGACTTCAAATGGGAACCTTCGGCCCTGCCCTATCATAAATCAGTAAAACCCATTGTGGCATGCAACCCGATCCCATAAGTGTAATCAATATTACATGATGCAGCATACAACCCGATCCTATAATATCACTCACACTCAGGCCCTCGACCTCACTCGGTCATCAATCTCTCTAGTCTCTCGAGCTCCCAATACCATGAAACTAGCCTAAAATGATGATATGATATGTTAATAAATGGTAATAGAGATTGAGATATGATATGCATATGAATGCGTATGACTGAGTATATAAAGCGATGAAAGCAGATAACTCAACAGCAGAGATGACCTTAGTGGGTCCCAACAAGATAAGTATGTAGCTTAGACATGGTTTCTAATATGGATCACAACTCAATTGCTCAAGTATGTAGGAATTTCATATTTATAGGTAAGACTAGGTAACTACACAGTACCACAGAAATAAGAGAGTCACAATTCACATAGTGCATGCCCACACGCCCGTCACCTAGCATGTATGTCACATCAACACCAATCACATAGCACGTAATTCAGGGTTTCATACCCTCAGCATCAAGTTTAGAAGTGTTACTTACCTCGAACAAGCTAAATCCAATACCCAGCAAGCCAAAAGATGCTCCAAAAATTCCATCCCGTGCGCATCGACCTCCAAACGACTCGAACTTAGCCAAGAGAAACTCGAATACATCAAATAAGCCCAAGGAAACAATTCCAAATGATAAAGTTCGAATTCTTAATCAAAATCCCAAAAATTGACCAAAAAGTCCAAATCGGGCCCACACCTCAAAACCCGACAAAACTCACAAAATCCGATAATCCATTCAATTAGGAGCCCAACCATACTAGTTTCACTCAAATCCAACTCTGAATCGATGTTCAAAACTCTAAAATTTATATTATGAAACTTGAGGCAACCCCCCCCCAGTTTCCATCTCAAAATACTAATTAAATGATGAAAACAATAATATATTCATGTATAATAACCAAATCTGAGTTAGAACACTTACCCCGATGAATTTCTTGAAAAACCTATGAAACATCGCCACAAACCGAGCTCCCAAAGTCCAAATATGAAAAAATACTCTAACCCTTATTTATATAGTACACAATCTAACCTCCCATTGTGCTGACCGCACATTTTCTTGTACGGCCGCACATCCCAGGTCGCGCGGCTGCAAATTCCAAATTGTGTGGTCTCACTTCAATGGTGGCTACACTACTAGGCTTTAGTAAATTGGCCATAACTTTCTATAAAAATGTCCAAATGAAGAATATTATATGTTTCTTAAAACTAAACTCAATGAGCTACAACTTTTGATTTTGGATCATCTCCAAATTCCTTATAGATCAAAAGATATAAACTTCCGAAGTCAGACAATCGAACCTGCAGAATCCCCTTTCTGCGGCCTCGAGAAGAATTCTGCAGACCACACAATTTCAAATACGGTCCGCAAATTTTCCAACTACAGTCCACACAATTACCATTTCCTCCGCACTTTGGGAGTTTGCGGCCGCACATCCACACTCCAAAATGTTCCCCCCTCACTCCCAAAAGCTCCAGAACAATATCAGAGTGTCGAAATGCCCAAACATGTTCAAAACTCATTTCGAACCACTCAGAACCCCGTCCGAATATACCAAAAATTCCCATAACATAACTCAGAGCTACTCAAAGTCTCAAATCACACACATAACATCGAAACGACGAATCGCACCTCAATTCAAACTTGATGAACTTTGAGCTTTTCGACTTCTATAACTCGTGCCGAAACATAGAAAACCAATCCAAAATGAACCCAAATTTTACACACAAGTCCCAAATTACATAACAAGGTTATTCCAATTCTCGAAACCACAATCCGAATGCCATATCAAAAAGTTCACTCCCGATCAAACTTTTCAAAAATCCAACTTTCGTCATTTCAAGCCAAATTCAACTACGAACCTCCAAATCACAATCCGGACAAGCTCCTAAGATCAAACTCACCCAACGGAGCTAATGGAACCATCAAAACTCCAATCCAAGGTCATATACTAAAAATTCAAACTTGGTCAACTATTCCAATTTAAAGTTTCCTAGTTGAGAATCATTCTTCCAAATCAATTTCGAATAATCTGGAAACCAAAACCCATGATTCACATAAGTCATAATACATTATACGGAGCTACTCATGCCCTCAAACCTCCGAGCAGAGTGCAAATTCTCAAAACAATCAGTCGGGTCGTTACAGGTGGGAACTGGTTGCGCGCGCCACAATGGATTGTATAAGTTGTATTTGTTGTGACAGTTGGATTTGCCTCGGTATTTGAGATAAGTTTATAATACTTGTTATTTTGAATTCTCTGGAAGTTGAATTTTGAGTTTGTTGTTATGGGTTAACTGCTTTGTTTCCATTTTTGAATTTTTTATTATTGTTATTATTGCATACAGGTAATTGTAAGTGACCCGCTTTATCCTCGTCACTATTTCGTCGAGGTTAGTACTTACAGATTACATGGGGTCGGTTGTACTCATACTATACTCTGAACTTCTTCTGCAGATACTGGAGTTGGTTCCAGTGGCACTAAGTGAGTTTTGCTCGGATCTAGCTTCTATAGGAGAGTTGAGGTATAGCTGCATGGCGTTCGCTGCCCTGAAGTTCTGGGGCATCAGTTCTGGGGTGTATTTGGATTTTGTCGTTTAATTTTGGGATTGTAAAAAAATGGCTAATAGATATGGCTAACATTGACTTGCCTAGCAAGTAAAATGTTAGGCGCCATCACGGTCCCGAGGGCGGGAATTTCAGGTCGTGACAGTATAATAGAAAAAGGAAAAGGGTGTAATAATTCTGTTTTAAAATATAGTTGGCACAAACCATACTCTATTTTAATTGATATTGTGCGAAGTAACAAAAGGTGGTATTAATTATCGTTTGAACAAAGCCAGGGAGGTCATAAAACTCCCACAAAGTATAAGGGTGCATATGGTAAAGTGAAACAACTCCAAGTGGGTAATTATATATTTTCCTTTTGCAATATTTATAATTAACGCGGTGGTTTACCACCTTAATCTTTTAAACAAAATAATTGGCTTTGTTTTTGCGAGGTTCAAAGTCTCCAATTCTTTTGACAAAATTTTAATACATCATTTTGTTAGGATTATCCATAATTCTTTTGACGAAATTTCGATAAGTATTTCATTTTTCTGGGGATATAATCTCGCAAAATTTTTGACAAAATTTCATTTTATGGGGTTATTGTAAAGGATATTGCATGTGCTAAAGTTACTTAACCATAGTTAGCCACTAGTCAACTATAGGTATTTTTGTAGTTAGTTAGTCTTAAGCCAGCTGTAATTTAACTACTTCAGTTAGTGAAAGTTAGTAGCCACATGTATATATGTCAGTGTAAAGACTCATTTCTCAGTTGAGAGAGACAAAATCAAAATGTGAATTGCTTTCTCTCGGTTTTCCTCTCTGTCAGGTTTTTTTCTTTCGAGCTTCATCAGAGTTTATTCAATTTTGCTGCAATTCAACAAATTCCTCTCCCAATAAAGGAGATTTAACATGATATCAGAGCAGTAATTGATCAAATCTAGGGTCCTTCATCACAATTCTAGTAAAGAACGAGATATTGATCATGTTTCTGCTTGGAACCCTAATTTTCATCAATGGCAATTGACGAAGTTATTAAACGAGGATCTAGTGTAATTGATCATAATTATATGTTATATTTGCATCCATCTGATACTTCTAATGCATTATCGCTTGGTTTTCAGTTGATTGGAATCGAAAAATATACTATTTGGCGTCAACCAATAGAAGTCTTTCTACTCATACACAATAAGCTAGGTTTTGTCGATGGATCCATCATTAGAAACACCTATGGTGAGAAACATGTGAATCTCTAGGATCGGTGTAATGCAATTGTGAAGTTGTAGATTACGCACAATATGAGTAGAGATTTGCTGAGTGGAGTGTTGTTTTGATCCAACGCATATGCAATTTGGTCAGATTCGCGTGAGAGATTTGAGAAAGTAAATGCATCGCAAATGTATTGCTTGCACGGAGAAATCTTCACTCTTACACAAGGTAAATCCTCTGTATCAATGTATCATTCGAAGCTAAAGGATCTTTGGGATGAATATGACTCAATTATTCCACCTCCGACTTATTATGACAAATCAAAGAATTACATTGAACACCAGCAGTACCAGCATTTATGGTATTTTTTATGGGATTGAACGAAGGATACAGTCAGGCACGTAGCCAAATTCTGATGAAATAAAAAATACCAATCGTTAATCAAGCTTATGCAATGATTCTTCAAGATAAGAGCTAGAAGATTGTAGTCGGAGGACATTGTGCTGTTTCTGACAATCTAGATCCCACAGCCTTGTTTACATCAAAGAACACGGTATAAACAGAAGAAAAACTATAATTTGGAGTATGATTACTGCCATTTACATTGTCACACAAGGAAGAATTGTTACAAGCTTATGAGATGTGATTTCTGCAATATGAAAAGATATTTTAAAGAGAATTTCTATAAGATCACTGGTTATCCTACAGATTTCAAGGCTAAGAAGAAGGGGCTACCTATGAGTGGAAACATGGCTCAGTCAAAAGGAACAACTATTACTTGTACCTCTCTTCCTGTATTCACTCAAGATCAATACAATCAAATCCTGAATATGCCGAGTAAAACTACAATAGGTGATACCAGTGGTCGAAGTGCACATATGGAAGGTATATTACTCTGTGAGCATAAACTTAAGATATCCCATGTTGGAAGTTGTCAGAGTGATGTAATCATAGATGTTCTATGTGTTCCAGATTATAAATTCAATTTACTGTCAGTATCTTAACTCACTAGGGATTTGAAATGCTTTGCATCTTTCTATCATGGATTCTTCCTCTTCCAGAATCTCTTCAGTGGGAAGGTGAAAGCGATTGGTAGAGAAGAGGAAGGTCTCTATGTGTTGAAGTCTCAAAGTAACAATGCAATAACTAATCTAGCAGATCAATGGCAGTCCAAACAACATCAAATCCAAAGATTTGGCGTAGGAGATTGGGTGATATTCCAATGGCAATCTTAAGAAAGATCCCTATTTTTCAAAATAAGTGTAGTTTTTCTTTGAACCATTGTAGTGTCTGTCCCTTAGCTATACAGACTAGAACTACCTTCCAGCATATTACTAGTAGAGCTACTGCTTCTTTCGAATTGCTTCACTTAGATGTCTGGGCGGCCTACAAAATTGACACACATGATGGTATAAAATATTTCCTTACTGTGGTAGATGACAATTCAAGGTGGACTTGGACTTTTTGATGCGTGTTAAATCTAATGTTTATGGTGTACGTAAGGGATTTATTGCCATGATTCTCAATCAATTTGAATGCAGGATTAAAGTTGTTAGGAATGATAACGGCTCAAAGTTCTTTAACTCAGTTTGTGATGAATTATTTAGTATGCATTGTATAATACAACAAAGCTCTTGTCCATATACAACCCGACAAAATAGGCTGGTGGAAAAGAGATAGACATATTCTTGAAACTGCAAGAGCAATAAAGTTTCAAGGACATTTACCTACAAAGTTTTGGGGCTGTTGTGTAGAAGTTGTAGTGTATATCATAAATAGAGTGCCATCCACTATTTTGGGGAATAAGTCACCTTTTGAATTGCTATATCAGAAAGTGCCTACATTGTCACACATGAGGATAATAGGATGTCTGTACTATGCCTCTAAACTTCTTAGGCAAGACAGGTTAAGTCATAGATCCATAAGGGCAGTGTTGTTAGGCTATGGTTGATTCCAATAGGTATACAAATTATATGATATTGACAACACAGTAGTGTTCATCAGTAGGGATGTTCAATTTCATGAAACCATATTTCCTTTTCATGATAGTTTTGCAGTAAAATATTCTTGGTTTGTTGGGAGTGGATCAGCTTCCTTGCCTATGGATGATGAGATATTTTCAGGTATTTTGCCACATTCAGAAGCTACTCCAACTATACCTCATTTGATCCATGCTTCAATGTCACCACCAACTTCAGCTATTCCTACAAATTCACCTAGTGATAAGGCTGTGACTTTGCCACAGTAACAATGTGTACCCTTGGAAGTTGAATCCTTAGCAGGTGAATCCTCAGCAATTGAAAAGTCTGCTGGAACTTCCAAGCCACCAATTTGGCTAAAGGATTTTGTTGTTCCTAGATAGTAAACATACTACGACAACTTGCTTATATCCCCTATTAGATGTGGGGGATTATTCTTCCCTTTCCTCCAATTATAAGAGCTTCATTACTAGGTTTTCTGGTAAAGTAGAACCTACCAGTTATGCTCAAGCAATCAAGGATCCAAGATAGATTGAAGCTATATAAATTGAGGTTAAAGTTTTAGAGGACAATCAAACCTGGAATGTAGTTCCTTTACCTTCTGGCAAGAGAGCCATTGGATGTAAGTGGATCTATAAGATCAAATATAAAGCTTCAGGAGAAGTGAAAAGATTCAAATCACGGTTAGTTGCAAAAGGCTACAGTCAACAAGAGGGTCTAGATTACCAAGAAACATTCTCTCTAGTTGTTAAGATGGTTATTGTCAGGGCATCCATTTCTGTAGCAGCAGTTAATCATTGGGACATTTATCAAATGGATGTCTACAATGCCTTTCTACAAGGTGATTTAGATGGAGAAGTTTACATGCACTTTCCTCAAGGTTTCAATCATCCACATGGTAAAACTCAAGTATGCAGGTTACTCAAGTCCTTGTATGGACTTAAGCAAGCTTCAAGGCAGTGGAACATCAAGCTCACTAATACTCTCTTTTCCTATGACTTCACTCAAAGCCAGTTGGATTATTCCTTATTCACCAAAAGATCTAGTGGCAACATTGTGGTGGTGTTGGTCTATGTAGATGACCTGTTAATCACTGGTGATGACTCTCTTATGATTCAAGAAACAAGGGACAACTTGCAGAAGAGGTTCAATATCAAGGATCTAGGTGCCTTAAAGTATTTTCTTGGAATTGAGTTTGCAAGAGGCATAGATGGTATATTAATGCATCAAAAAAATATACTCTTGAGCTCATCTCAGACTTGAGATTATCTAGAGCAAAGCCTGTTGGTGCTCCTTTTGAGCTCAATCAGAGGCTCACCACTGCTGAGTTTGACACTTATTTTGGTGTTCATGATGATCCTCCCCTAGATGATCCTGGTCCTTATCAGAGACTACTTGGGAGATTGTTGTACCTGACAATTACCAGGCATGACATCGCATTTATTGTGCAATGCCTTAGCTAGTTCATGCATTCACCTAAGCAATCTCATTTGGAAGCTACACTACGCCTAGTGAAATATGTTAAGCAGGCATCAGAGCAGGGGACCTTATGTCCTTAACTTCTAACTTTCATCTAAGTGCTTTCTATGATGTTGATTGGGCAGCTTGTCCTAACACCAAGCGATCTGTTACTGGCTAGTTGCTGAAATTTGGTGATTCGTTGGTATCCTGGAAATCCAAAAGGCAGTCCACTATTTCCAGAAGTTCTGCTGAGCCAGAGTATAGGATTTTGGTATCTACTGTCGCAGAGATTGTTTGGTTGGTTGGGCTGTTTAGGGAACTTCCTGCGGACATTAAGGTGCCAGTTTTCTTATTTTGTGACAGCAAATCTGCGATCTAGATTTCTGCAAATAACGTGTTTCATGAGCGCACAAAACACATCGATATCGATTGCCATTTTAATCCATGAGAATGATCAACAAGGCCTGTTTCACATATTTTGCATATGCTGAAGTTACCTAATCATAGTTAGCCATTAGTCAACTGTAGTTAGTTCTGTAGTTAGTTAGTCTTAAGCCAACTGTAATTTAACTACTTCAGTTAGTAGCCACGTGTAAGAACTCATTTCTCAATTGAGAGAGATAGAATAAAAATGTGAATTGCTTTCTCTCTGTTTTCCTCTCTGTCAAGTTTTCTTCTTCGAGATTCATAGAGTTAATTCAATGCTGCTGCAATTCAACAAATTCCTCTCCAAATTGAGGAGATTTAATAGTTTCAGCCTTCACAACTTTTTAAACAAAACATTCTATTTCATTTTGTGATAGTTATCTGCAAAATAAATTACCCGTTATATAATTAGATTACACCTAATTAATGTATTTTTTATATGTAATTAGATTACAACTAAATCTAGTGTCCTATAGGAATATCATTATATAGTAGTAGATCTAATTAATCTATATAAGAGAGCCTAGTGTTTCATTCATTTCACTATCAGAAATCCCTTCAGTAGATATACAAGAAAGATGGAACAATCTTTGCCTTTGTTTAAAGTTCTATTTCTCCTTGTGTTGTTTTCTATGGGAAGTGCAGGTAGGTACCATCTCTTTCCTGTTAGATTTTCCATTCCCATAAAAAATGAAAGGAGGAAAAAAATCATTTTTGGGAAGTATCACAAGTTTTAATCTAGTGGTCTTAATTCTAGTTACTACTTTTGCTTTAGGTATTTAATTTTGGAAATTTTACAACCTATAGAATACTTTAGTACCCTATTTATATTAAATAAATACCATTTTAAAATATTACATCCTATAAATACCTTTTATAGTTTATAGCAAAAAATCTAAATATAGCACCATCCTACAATTAAGGCATCATATATGCTACAAAATATTTTTTCTCTCCCCTTATTGTATTTTTCTCTCACCTAATTACCGTATATCTCCGCTGACCAGCTTCTCTCTCTCTTCTTCCATACGCTTTACCATCTTCTCCACAAACACACGTTTCTCCGTCATTATCAAAACAAAGTTCAAAATCACCCTAAATCTCTATTTCTCCGCCATTATCAAAACAAAGTTCAAAATCAACAGGGATTCACTCTTTTATTTCTGATTTTTACACTCCTGGTAATGTATCTTCTTCAAAATTGCTTTGTCATTATTTTGTTTCTCTAATTTCTATACCGATTTTACACAAATATCTGAAACACTAACCATTTGTATTGTTAATCATCAGGAATCTTTGAGTTTTCTCTCCAATGGCGGATTCAACGCCACTCAACAGAGTACCCAAAGGTATACCCACCAAAATTCTCAATTTTGATGGGCCCTCTTTCTCGTTGCAAATAACTCAAGCGGAGTCAGATTTTGCAGGTTTATCATCATCCGCAGTTGATGAGAGAAGAACTAAATTACACAATGGTAAGTTGAAAGAAGTCGAAGTTGATAAATCTTCAAAAGAAACCAAAAATCCAGTTGGCTCAAAGAGGAAAAAACCTATGAAAGATTCACAAATCTAAAAGGTAATTGCTATTTGTATCAATATGCATTCAAATAAACTTATTTGTATTCATAAGTATTCAATCATATGATGCTGTATTCATATGTAAGTAGTTGTATTTTTGTACTTTATGTATAATGTATTAAATCTTATACATATATGATGTTGTATTCATATGTATCTGACTGTATTTTTGTACATTTTGGTATACTGTATTCAATTCTTTTTACATGTATGATGTTGTATTCATATGTATCTTATTGTATTTTTTTACTTTTTGGTATACTGTATTCTGTTTCTTCTATAGTATCTATATGTATTCATGTGTATTCTATTTTATGTGCCATCTTAACTCGTCAAATACTATGAACACATGTAGAGATATTTAGTCCAGTGGAGCTATTGAACATGCCATTGTTGAGACATGACTTTGTCCATCAGAAAGGCCTAGTCTTGCCAAACCAGAATGTGATTTGATAGAGTAATTAGTTTGGCACCCTATATGTGTATAGCATCGTGTCCTGGTCAATATTTTTGATAATCAGCTGGTTTCTTTCAGAATTTTAAAGCTATATGGACCATGAAGGTTTCTTTTGGATATTCTACCTAGATTAAACTCATAAATTTTTCGTCTGCTAAGCAATTAATAACGATAGTTGTGTTAGCTCCTGAAACATATTGTAGACATCTGCATTTACTGGGAAAGAAACCTCACTTTATGAGTGGAAGATTGTTGCTAACTTTGTACTCTTAACTTCTTGCCTTATACAAAGTACTCTTTACTTATTGTGTAATAGCTTTCCAAGAGAATTACCTGTGCAATTGAGAAGGATTGGTTTTAAGGAATCTTTAGTTAGCTACTCTAAGATAGAAAAATTGCAGAACAACTCGCTAATTAGGAATTTCTTGATCACTTGCTTTGTATTTTTATTAAAATCAAGCATGTCAAGCTTTGGTATACTGTATTCAATCCTTTTCACATGTATGATGTTGTATTCATATGTATCGGATTGTATTTTTGTACTTTTTGGTATACTGTATTCTATTTTTTATATGGTATCTATATGTATTCATGTGTATTTTGGTAGTTTCTAACTGTTCAATTTTAATTTAAGTTTTACTTGTATTCATATGTATTCATATTTAGTCTTGTCACTATATTTAGTATTCTGTAAGTGTTTGCAATTTATTAAACTGTATTAACATGTATTTTTTATTGTTAATTGTAGGGAATTAATTTTTTTGTGAAACACCAGCCAAAATTAGCTCCCCATATTAGTGCTTACACTAACACTGATATAGTCTCCCAGCTAACAGATAAGCTTACCCCCATTCAGTACCAACAATTCGACAATACATGCTTTGGATCATTTCTTCAAATGAAGCGTTGTGATGTTCAACATCAACTCTTCAGATGCTTCATGGCTCCAGTTAGACGGCACTCCTAACAATGTATTTACAGTACACGTCAATAGTACTGAATTACATTTCACATTAAGGGAGTTTGCGGCTTGTGACCTCAAATGTGTAGGTAAAGATGAAGATTTTGAGTTTAGTGCAACTACTCCTAACCGCCTTATTGAGACTTACTTTGGGGGTGCTAATATTGTAAAGAGGAAACATTTGATACAATGCTTCGATGGCAAGAAATGGGGTCCCTACAATGATGGTGATGCCTTGAAGATATCTTTGTTGTATTTCATACACACCTTTATTTTTTTCATCTGAGAAGAATAGTGCAACTATACCAAGGCTACATTTTGACTTAGTAGAGAGTGGGTGCTATTCTGAATATCATTGGGGTATAGACGCATTTGATCTGTTGATAGATATTTATCTTACAGGAGCCAAGTATGTATTAATGCGAACTAACTTTGCTTGCACATGTTGTATGCAATAAACATGTTACTGTCAAAGAAAGTTGTTTATAAAAGAACTCAGTTGTATCTCTTTCTGGGTTCAGATGTATTCAACTGTATTTAGCTATTAAACGCAGATATACTCAGTTGTAGTAAGCAGAATTAATTCAGATGTATTCATTCTTTCTGTTTTCAGTTGTATTTAAGTATATTATTATGTTGTATTCAGTTGTATTCGACTATATTTAGCTGTTAATTTCAGTTGTATTTAGTTGTATTAGTCAGTGTATTCAAGTATATTCAACTGTATTTAGCTGTCAAATTAAGAGGTATTCAGTTGTATTCAGCAGCATAT
Organism: Nicotiana sylvestris; assembly: GCF_000393655.2. Lineage (NCBI taxonomy): Eukaryota > Viridiplantae > Streptophyta > Magnoliopsida > Solanales > Solanaceae > Nicotiana > Nicotiana sylvestris. The sequence continues at coordinate 18,627,909 of NC_091067.1, read as the reverse complement.
ATTCACATATACCTTTCAAGTTCAGAAAATACATATTATATAATGTCATTTCATTTGTATTCCACAGGTTGTACGTAGTCAATTATTATAATATTTATACAGTCATATTTACGCTAATTAATCATCTATACTCAGTTATACTCAACTATATATTTCATAAAACATTTACTGTATAAAAATACTTCAACGATATGTTTCAGAAAAAAATTCACGCAATCCATTTCAGAATATAATACTTGACAATGTCATTGACAAATCGTTCAAGCACCAATACATGTCAAATTGTAAACTATTTATTACGGGGAGCATTTCTACAAGTTCGCTTGTTATGTCCTCTCTGACCACATATGCTACATGAATGTTGATTTTTTGGCTGTAGCAATTCACTTAAAGTTTTATCTCGCTTCTTTTTTGGCCTTCCAGGAGGTCTTTTCCATTTGGGAGGTAGTACAACCTCATCTGCAACATGTTGTGGTATATTCCAGTTATTTCTGTCCGGTAGTGGGATCACTGGCACACCGTATGTCATTACAATTGTATTTGGTTTGTAATAGTTAGAGCAATATTCTTCTGGCATTAGAAACTTGCTCTCCAATACAGCCCAAGCATGTGGGCATGGCAATTCATCAACTTGAAACCTCACACAAACACATTTTCTCTCTAACAAGCATACCGTGCAGTTCCTCCCACCATCGTTAACCGTATGTAAGTATTCAGTTGATGGTACCACCTATATTTTAAAATAGAAATATAAGTTTTTGAGCATTAACAAATGTATATTGCTGAATTAATAAGTTACACACAATTGAAATATTTGCATATATACGAATACATCATATAATGTATCCATGATGCAAATATTACATATAATGTAATGAAACTATAAAAACTCTCATGTTCCTACTTTATGCAAGATTATGCAAACAGATCCACTAGAATCATATATATTGACATTAAGCATTAAAGTTTCTTTGACATACAACTTTGTTCCTTGTATTCTGATGTATTCCAAAAGTGTAGCCATCCAGTTTTTAGTTAAATTAACACAGATGTATGGAAAAATCTGTCTTTCATGATTTTTAGAATATACGTATTCATATGTATTAAAAACATGCCAGACTGTATTAATAATTAAAACTAATTTTATTCAGTTGTATTCATTTCGTTAATTCAGAAAACAATTAAGATATATCAAGAAATTATATTAAAATATAACTTACAGTCATACGTGTAGACAATCCCTCATTCAAAGTCAGCATCTCCTGGTATTTTTTCCCAAGAGTCGTGTATGTATGTGTAGCTTCTTTGCGGTTACTACAATTCCAACGTCCAAACATCTTTCTAACTTCTTCGAGGAAATTATTGCCTTTTCTTTAACCCTCCACGCCAACATATAGCGAACATCCACACCTAAATCTGATTTCATATTATCAATAATATCCCTTGGCGTGTATTTCCTCTTATGGTTTGTAAGCTTAGGTCTTATCATACCACCGATAAGGCTGCTACTAGCCTGTCGCTGCTCATACACCTTGTCCTTCAGCGGACATGTATAGTTATCATTAAATTCCCTCACCTTGAATAGTTCTGATTTGTTAATGCTTGAAGCATTAAACCTTCATTGACAATCTTCTGAAATATATAACAATGCATAGCTGCAAACAATTAACCATTCTACATTATATTAGAGTCATTGTTATGTTTTTATATCAGTAACATAAAACATCATATGTATCAGTAAAACGAGTATGAAAATTTTTGTGAAAATTCATATAGCAATCATATGGCCTTAACAGAAAAGACACATTGAATAGAACCTAAAGAGAACAAGAAGCCATTTCTTCATAAGATGTACAGAATTTATTTACTTTAGCACTGGGAAGTCTATGTTACTACCGCCTTCAGTAACCCAAAAAGCTTTCTTTCTTTTAGTATGTGTTCCTCCAGCAGTTCAGCTTAGAGAAAAATAATGGAACTTTTCTGAAAATTGAAATATCGCAACATGGCAAGTCTCCAAACATTACTGTTGTCTTTTTATATCAGTAACATACATTTCGATACATGTATTTAAGGACCCTTAACACACACATGTTTACTTCAAATGTGATCACGATGTTGAGAATACACAAATACACATAAATACAAAAAGTAATACTTACAACACCATCTAGTGATTGAAAATTCAATGGATTTTTTTTTGAATACGTACAAACCTTACAGCATTAGACCTGTCAACCCGGAATTGAAACCTTTGAGCTATAGCATAATTCTCCATCACCTCTTTCAATGTAGCCTTATTCTTATAAACTTGTCCAGCAAAAACCTACTTTTGATCAGTTCTTGAAATTATCAAATCTTTGTGGATTTCGAACACTCCGATCGCTTCACCTGAATTGAAAACATCTAGAGCCATTGTATCATCTGTATCAGACTCGCACCTTTGAACTGCTTCATCTATTAGCACAATATCCCCTTGATTTAAACTGCCTCCGGATATAAGATCTTTTTCGATAGCTGTTATGCATAAAGGATACATCCCAAATTCTCTATTCTCCTTTTCAATTCTACATATACTCTGTAACTCATATCATTGTGTATTTTTATGGCGTGGAATTTTCCTCTACTTTGTATTATATTTTAATCATCTTTGAGCTCAAATCGATGCCCAGTTGATTAGAAATTGAAGCAACCAGATTATTAAAGGAGGCATACTCCTTTATCAGTATTCCCTCAATTGAAAAGTCGATGTAATTGCCCTCATCGCTCCACTTGTCAGAATGACGCAACAAAACTGTTAAACATGCCATATGTATGGAGTAGTTATACCTTCGCTTGTATATAATTTGTATCAATCGAAAAGGAGGAGAAGAGAATGGAAGAAAATCGATCAGCTGTTGCTCTGTATTTTAGTTTTTTTTTTCACGTTTCTGGGTTACTTTCTTAGTGCAGAATACAGATTAATGATGGATTATTTGAGTTGAGTAAAATTAGGAGAGAATCGTGTGATTTGATTTCCTTCCGTTTAACCTTTCAGATATTGCGCAGTTACGTTACTACATTTAAGGTTAAATACACTTAAATACAGGTAAATACATATCTACATTAGCTGGCATTCCTGTTGTTACGCCTATTTTTTTGTTGTATTATTGAATACAACATCTTAAATACATGAATTACATTGTATAAAAACATAAATGATATCTATAACATGTAATATAACAAATGATATCTATAAATGGCTATTTAGGCCTAAAAGATGGTGCTTTATGAAAAATTCTCTTTAATTTTTCTATCTTCAATTAATTAATCTATCAACTATACATCGTAATTATAAGCTTGTTAAAATCGGTAATGGATCTTATTTACCTAACTGTCAACTTACTATCACTTACATTTTTAATCAAATTTGGGTCTGCTACATAAAGTTCACATTAAAAAGTTTTAAAAAGGTAGCTTATTTGTTTGTGTTATTTATATTTTTATTTATTTCAGATGCAGTGAGGTGTCTTACACACTGCAGGACATGCAAGGGATTTTGTGTAAATCAGAAAAAATGTGCAAAAACCTGCAAACATGAGGGTTTCAGACGGGGAATTTGTGACGGCGGAATATGCTTCTGCATCCAAAAATGTCCTCCAAAAATGAACAGTTCGCATAATTAATAATTGCTATTTTCATTTCTTTTATTTTCTACAATATTAATCTTCATGGGGTTTGGCTAATTATATAGATCTAAGCTTCAAAATTAATGTATCATTTGATGGTCAATTATAGAATATTATTTCGGAGTATTTGATAATATATTCTAGTAACAGATCCAGAATTTTAAGATCGTGAGTGCTTATTTCCTTTAGTATAAATTTGCTACCAATTATATTGTATAAGTGCGCCACTACTCTAATGCAACAGTATACAAAGTTATAAGAAAACACCGATTAATATAATCATTACCAAAATAAACTTCTAATTACAAGTCATAATGAACTTTGTCAAAGCATAAACAATAAGCATGGAAAAAAAATCCAAAATCCCTCTACTGAATGTTTTCAATCTCTAGCTTTAACAAAAATATAATCTTATTAAGTTATTTATTTATTTGATTTTGAAATTATTGTGAAGCATAGGAGAGATTGCTAGATATTATGTTTTCTTTCTTTGTGTGAGAGCCGAAAATCCAAGAAGCGGAGAAGGATTTGGTCGTTTGGTGTCTAATAAAGCTAACTTTATCCTAAAACTAATGAATGAGATAAAGCCTAAGGGTTATTGGGTACGCGGACTGAATTATCTCAAAATTATAATCTTGTGAGTATAATCCCTGAACTAATTTATCCCACCTGAGAGGTGGGATAAATATAATCTCAATTTTAATTGTATAAGGTGGGATATTCTATATTAAGATTGAGATTAAATTTATATCATATTTGGTTAACAGTATAAATTTATGGTATAAATTTAATTTTGCACCTTATGCCTCGTAACAAACGACCCCTAAAGGAAATAGGAAAAGCGAAAAAATAAAACTAAAAGAAAAGGTCAAGATGAGAGCATTAAGAAGAATGAAAGAAATAGAATAAAAGACAAAGAGTTTGAGAAATTGCCGGCTTTGTGAAAAGCTGTCCCAATTGCGGTCGAATTCGTGTGACCGTGTGATGATCTGATAGGTCATCTAATTCTATGCTTTGAAGCCTTAAATATTTCATTTAACCCTCCTCGATTTGTGTGCACAGTTCAAGTGTCTTTCAAGAAAGCTTTTATGTTAAAACTGAAAAATATGAAATATTTGTCTTGAAATCCATTGGAGTTGACTTCGGTCAATGTTTTGAGTAAACAGACCCGGATTCGTATTTTGATGATCTTAGTGGGTCCGTATTGTGATTTAGGACTTGGGCATATGTCCAGAATCTTTGGAAGTCCCAAGCCCGAGTTATCAGACTTTGTTGAAATTTGAAGTTTAAAAACTTAATGACTTTGAAATGCCTGATCAATGTTTGACTTTATTGATATCGGGTCCGTATTTTGGTTTCGAAATCCGGTATAGGTCCAACACTATGTTTATGACTTGTCTATTAAATTTGGTGAGAAACGGAATTGGTTTGACATGATTCGGACGTCCGGTTGTTAATATAGCAATTCTAAATTTCTTGAAAATTTCATTTGATTTTGGTGTTCGATTTATAGCTCTATGTGTTATTTTGGAGATTTGATAGTGCGAACAAGTTCATATAATGTTTTTGGACTTGTGTACATATTTGGGTTGGTGCTCCGAGGGCTCGGGTGAGTTTTGGATAGGCTACGGAGTGATTTGGACTTAGAAAACTCAGTTGGTGTTCTTCAGTTTTTGGTGCAGATCTCAGACCTTGCAATTGCTAGGTCTGGCCTCACATTTGCAATATGGAAGCATACCTATCAAGTTCGCATTTGCGATCATAATCTTTGCATTTGCAAAGAGGCCCAGTTGTGCAATTGTGACCAGGTCTTCGCTTTTGCGATGGGGACTGGGGGAGTTACTTCGCATTTGCGATCAATGGGTCGCATTTGCGATTAGGACCAGTTCGCATTTGCGAAAATTTCATCGTATTGCAATGAAAGAAGAGATGGGAAGGACTTCGCATTTCCAATGGCCAGGTCGCAAATGCGACATCTGCAACTGATCAAAATGAGAGTTAGACGAGATTTTTGTTCATTCTCTCAAATTTTCAAACTTAGAAACCCTAGATATTATTTTTCAAAGAACTCGTCTTCCCCAAATCATTGGTAAATGATTCTAAACTAGTTTATTTCAATCTTTCACTACATTTCCTAAGATTTCAACCAAAAATCTTGTGTTTTCATGGTAGAAATTGAGGATTTGGGTAGAATTAGGATTTTTTGTAAAATAGGGATTTAGACCTCAAATTGAGGTCGGATTCCAAAATAAATTATATACCGGACTCAGGGGTGAATGGGTAATCGGGTTTTAGTCCAAATTTTGGCTTTGGACCAAGCGGGCTCGGGGGTTAACTTTTGTTAACTTTTTCAATAATGACCTTAATTGAATCCTTTGCAATCGTGGGTAGTTCCTAAGGCTTAATTTGAATTGTTTGGTTGGTAATTTGCTAGATTCTATTGGTTTGGAGGCTTGTTTGAAAGGTAAAGTTGTGGTTGATCTTTGAATTGATCCTTTGGAGCGAGGTAAGTATCATGGTTAACCTTGACTTGGGGGATTAGGACTCGTTTGTCTATTTATTACATGTTTAGATGTTGGGTGCAATGTATATGTGAGGTGTCGAGTACTTATGCGTTATTGTCGGGTTATAGTATGCGGGTGGGACTTGTTCTTTGCAATTATTTCTTTCTTTGATCATGTTATCCACTCTTAGACTAGTTATTTGTTAAATTGATCATTCTTATCGTGTTTACGATTTTTGTGATAATTGACTTTTGATTCCAAGTTGAGATTGGTATTGTGGAACCGTTGTTGAAGCAAGGCTTGTACTTGTTGATCCTATCTCCATGCTATTGCTTGTTCATTGTTATGTGGTAAGGGAGGGTTTTAATGCACGAATGGTGATGTCGTGTCGTATGTGAGTGTTAATGCACGAAGAGTGATGTCGTGCCATATTGTGAGTGTTAATGCACGAAGGGTGATGTCGTGTCATGTTATAAGAGTTAATGCACAAAGGGTGATGTCGTGCCGTACCTGTTGATTTATACTGTGAGTGAGAGTAAAAGCACAAAGGGTGATGCCGTGCAATTGTCTTCATTGTGCTTAATTGTGTTTACTGGTTAAAGGCATATTGACTGTTCTGGTTATCATTTTCGTTGTATCTCTCGTATCTTGTATCCCCTTAGCGTGTCCCCCTCCATATAGTACATGTTTAGCTTTTATTGGTTGTTATCTTGTACATATATTGTTATCTGCACAGGATTATCATGTAGATGTCTTTTCATAGCCTCGTCACTACTTCGTCGAGATTAGGCTCGACACTTACGAGTACATGCGGTCGGTTGTACTCATACTACACTCTACATTTCTTGTGCAGATTTTGGTACCGGCCCTAGCTGTTCGTGAGTTGTTGCAGCTTGGATTTGCTCATTCAGAGACTCGAGGTACATCTGCTGATGTCCGCAGACCTTGACATCCCCTTTTATTTTTCCTATTTTACTATTTCTTTTCGTTCAAAACAGTTGGATTTCTTTCAGACTCTGTTTGTAGAAAATTCTAGAAGCTCGTGAGTTGTGACTCCATATCAGTATTGTAATAAATATTGGGCATTTATGTTACTCCGCACTCAACTTTAATTCATTTTGGCTTAATCGACTTTATTTATTGAAATTGAACGAAAATTGATTTAATGGTTCTCTAACGTTGGCTTGCCTAGCAAGTGAAATGTTTGGCTCCATCACGATCCCGAAGGTGGGAATTCCGAGCCGTGACAGGCCGAAAAACACGCTCCTTAACTTCTGTTGTGAACCAAAGCACCCATGAGCCATTTTTATTAACTAATTATATCGTTTTCCTATGTTTTCTTATATAACCGTACATAGTTCATGCCGGGTCAATGGTGCTTCAGCACCCGACACGACCTGCGTAGATCCGCCCTTGTTTATAAACACCATAAATTAAAACGGAAAATTTAGTGGTATTAACAGGAGTCTCCTTACATCTTATGTGGGTTCGATCGACTCTCACGAATCATTTCCTCTTGCACATTTCGTTTTTTGACTTTCAGCTCTTCTAAAATTCAAAATTTCTGTCTAAAACAAACGAGAATGTAATAAAAGTTGGATGTCATATGCCACGGAGAGTGGACTAATATATGCTACTAAGCGAAATAGAACAAATTTGTCCTCCTTGTTACCAAAATGGATTAGATTTGTCCATATTTTTAAACAGGGGAAGCTCATCACCCGATGATGCCACATATCCCACAATTAAGTCATAATTTTATTTTTAAATGGAGGATAAATCCGCACCTTTTGCATAGTTTAGGGTAGAGATCTGCGTCCCTAATTTTTAATTTTTCTTCTTCTCATATCCCCCCACCCCTTTTTCTTATCATCTCCCCTCCCCCCTCCGGTCACGATCCAAAATTCACTAGTCGTGATGGCACCTAACCTAACCCACTAGGTAAGCCAACTATACTATCCAATTCCAATAATATTCAATAAGACAATTTAAACAAGAGAATTATATAAATCTTATACATTTTTCCCCCAAAGGCTTGTAGTACAAAATATGAGTTTCTAAGAGTAGAATTTACAAAGTCGATACAAAGTAAATACATCTTCTATTTGAGAATTACATAAACAGAGTTTGATAAATCTAAGACTACCATGAACAAGAGGCAGCCACAACCGGAATGCAGGTACGTCTTCAAATCCGGCAACCATCGAGCACAACAACAACAACAGCTAACATCTGCACGCAATGTGCAAAAGTGTAGTATCAGTACAACTGACTCCATGTACTGAGTAAGTAACAAACCTAACCTTAGGTTGAAAGTAGTGACGAACTTGAACAAAGGTCTGTTCCAACACCAATAACCAACAACCGTTCATAACAACATAAAGCAGTTAAACAAATAAGTAACTCAGAGATAAAATGCTCAGTTATTTCATAGTTTTTTTTTCAAAAATAGTTCTGCTTTTCAAGTACATCAGTGAAAACCCAACACCTTTACCGGAAATGTCGAAAATACAAGTAAGTTTGAAGACTGTGAGTTTTTCCCAAAAATCCTCTCAGCAGTAAATATGATGTTTCATTTTCTCACCAGATAGCAAGTGCTAAATACCTCTTTATGCTCATATGTCAATATATATGAGAAGTCATGAATGACGTGATACCGTACGACATGAGAAAAAATGCATATCTATGCGTGTATGTCATGTGCATGTCAAATGCGATGCGACTCAGTAATAAAACCATATGCATACTCTCAGAGTATCAATTCACTCAGTCCTCCCAGTCACTCAGTCCTCACATTCACTCAGCACTCGGCACTCGTACTCAGCATGTACCTGCGCTCAATGGGGAGGTGTACGGACTCCGGAGGGGCTCCTTCAGCCCAAGCGCTATAACGAGCCAATCATGGCATATATCAGTAAAACATGTTGCGTCGTGTAGCCCGATCCCATATATATCCTCACCATCAGGCCCTCGCCCTCGCTCAGTCATCAATCTCTCCAGTCTCTCGGGCTCTCAATGTCATGAAATATCAGCCCAAGAATAATGATGTGTTATATCAATAAATAGTAACAGAGACTGAGATATGATATGCATATGACTGAGTATATAATGCAATAAAAGTAAGATAGCTCAATAGTTGAAATAACCTCAGTGGGTCCTAATAGGATAAACATATAGCCTAGATATGGATTCTAGCATGGATCACAGCTCAATAGCTCAAGTACTTAGAAATTTCATGGTTACAGGTAAGATCAGGTAACTACACAGTACCACAGAAACAACGTAGTCATAATTCACACGGTGCATGCCCACACGCCCGTCACCTAGCATGTGTGTCACCTCAACACCGATCACATAGCACATAATTCGGGATGTCATACCCTCAGCACTAAGTTTAGAAGAGTTACTTACCTCGAACAAGCCAATTCCAATACCGAGCAAGCCAAGCGATGCTCCAAGAATGTCATCATGCGCGTAACGACCTCCGAACGACTCAAAACTAGCCAAACGCAACTCAAATACATCAAATAAAGCCCAAGGAGACAATTCCAAATGATAAAGATCGAATCCTAACTCAAATACCAAATCCGGCCAAAAAACACACCCAGGCCCACGTCTCGAAACTCGACAAAACTCACAAAATCCGACAACCCATTCAATTACGAGTCCAACCATACTAGTTTCACTCAAATCCAACTCCAAATCGGTGTTCAAAACTCAAAAATTCATATTATGAAACTTTAGGCCAAAACCCCCAATTTCTCTTAAAATTCATCAACCAAAAGCTAAAATCAAAGATAGATTCATGGAATATAACAAAAATCGAGTAGAGAACAATTACTCCAATTCATATGGTGAAAATTGCATCAAGAATCTCCTCAATCTGAGCTCCATAGCTCCAAAATGTGAAAATGGCTGAGACCCTTGAAATAGAGTACTTTATACTTCTGCCCAAACATCCTCTTTCGCGAACGTGCGATAACCATCGCGTTCGCGATGAACAAAAATTATCAGCCACCAAAATGCTCTACGCGTTCGCGGCACAGGCCTTGCAAATGCAATACACATTAGAGACATAACTACGTGAATGCGACACGAGCCTCGCGAACGCGATGAAGAAAGATCTTCCAGCTTTAGCTCCCAGCTCAAGTCTATGCGAACGCGGTCTATTAAACGCGAACGTGAAGAAGACTAGCCCCAACTCTTTGTGAACGTGGACCAATATTCACGAACTCGATGAAGAAAATGCCACTGCCATCAAAATGTACTACGCGTTCGCGACTCTTGCCACGCGAACGCGATGAAGGACTGAGACACCAGAAAACCAGCAGAACACATTAGTGGAAACATGAAGGAATATGATCCGAAATCAATCTGAAACATACCCGAGCCCCTCAGGACCCCGTCCAAACATACCAACAAATTGCATAACATAACACGGACTTACTCGAGGCCTCAAAACACACATAACAATATCAAAATGACGAATCACACCTAAATCCAAAATCAATGAATGAAACTTCGAACTTCCACAACCGATGTCGAAACCTATCAAATCCCGTCCGACTGACCTTAAATTTTGCACACAAGTCACATTTAATATTACGTACCTGCTCCAACTTCCGGAATCGAAATCCGACCCCAATATCAAAAATTTCACTCCCGGTCAAACTTTCCAAAATTCCAACTTTTCGCCATTTCAAGCCAAATTCTACTACGAACCTCCAAATCACAATCGAGACGCGCTGCTAAGTCCAAAATCACCCAACGGAGCTAACGGAACCATCAGAAATCCAATCCGAGGTCAAATACTAAAAAGTCAAAACTTGGTCAACCCTTTCAAATTTAAAGCTTCTTGTTGAAAATCATTCTTCCAAATCAATTCTGAATAACCTGAAAACCGAAATCGACGATTCACATAAGTCATAATACATCATACGAAACTACTCATGCTCTCAAACAACCATCGAAGATCAAATGCTCAAAATGAACAGTCGGGTCGTTACATCCTCCCTCACTTAAATATATGTTCGTCCTCGAACATGTCCAGAGTTATTCAAAAGCCAACAAATGGCCGTGTAACCTTACCATGCACATACCCGAGGGTGATCCCAAGTCACCATATCCCATATATGTCTGATAACACAACATAACCGAAATTTCGTAATTCAACCTAGCCCATAAGCCTTAGAACCAAATTTTTCACATCTAAAATTTCCATAAAATCAAAAATTTGCATCTACACACTGTATAAGTTTAAACACGACGTATCAAGACATATCCATAACTCAAAATGTAATCACATGATATACCACATAACTCAAATACTCATAGCGATAATTTCTAATCACAGTAGCTGCTCAAAATAACCCAATACTAGTAATACCTCATATCGAACAAATCCTCGTTATAACACCTTCATACACTGCCAATGATGACAGAACCACGCAGAAACTCATAACCATTCACCACATCAACAGGTCGTGGAGCTCTCTCTCCTCCAACAAGAACTATAGCAGATTTCCAAGCCGACTTTTGATATTATCCTTCCAAATATACCACAATCAAATCTGATAGCACCCATTCTTGGTACGATGACCCCATACCATCTAACATAATCACTTTGGTGACATGACACATCAATACATCTTAAAGCCACAACCCGTGCAACCCGTGCACAAAATAGCAAAATTCCAAATGTACTCAATCTTGGAAAGGCCTCAAACGAGAGGACTGTCTCGCTAGATTAACAAGTACCATCACAACACTATGCTCAGGGCCTAGCACACACCGTAGAACCAAAACACACGAATCCAACACAAAGGATCATATCTCAACATAACTTCGCTACAATGCGTGACCCCATCCAAACGCTGGTCCATATCATATACCTCGAGCCGCCTTGCTCAAAATCAGTAACCATGTAAAATTCGACATCAAGTACCCAAAGTGTATTACCATAACCATGGAGAGAGAATAACACCATATCACAATCCGAAAAGAACATAGCCAGCGTGCAATCAATCATGCAATACTCAAATACTCATCTCACTCAAATTCCACTATAAGGCTCGAATAGAACCGCACCATATATGCATATAACCAACGAATCACAACTCCTCGGGGCATAGAAGAGTAATTCACAGTCATTTCAGAACACGAATAAGCTCAACAACAACCGAATGGCACATCCCTTAACAATAGCAGTATGAAGCCAACCAATCCGACTCGGTGCAGATTACACATCCTATTTGGGCCTACCAATGGATCCCCAAATTAGCTCTAGTCACAATAGATAAATGACCCTCCAAAATTCCACAATGACTGGATCACAACACATACTACCCTCTGACTAACCTTGGCTATATTTTCACAGTCCACAACCACGAAACTATCCACTTATGAGAACTCCCAGTCTTCAAATCCATAGAACCCATGGATCACCATATCCGATCTCAATTCCACTGCCTCAATGTCTAACACTTCTCCAATACACAATCATCCCACGAGGAATACTTCTAGAATTCTTCTGTGCCATAAAGAAAAATATGAGCATCAACAATCGATCAAATAAGAGAGTGCCGCAATACAAATAAAGTACCCATATATCAAAATACATTGCCCCTTCTGAAATGTATAACCTCATCAAGCCCTACCAGATAGTAATATCATTTACCTAGTCATCTGAACCCGTCCATGTTTCCTAAAAATCTCATGTTCTTCCTTTCAAAACTGAACTGTGACCTTGCTCATGCAAATTTCCATCCCACACAACACACCACCTATACCATGCCATCATATAAAAAATACGAGAACTTCATAATCTGCTCAGAGTCACAAGTAACTACATACTTAGTTAGCCAAGAACTTCCCATTTAATCCCATTTAGGAGAAAATCACTATACATCACATGTTCCTCATGCCAGTAGGAAATATACTCCTCGAACTTTGGTAGAAACTATTGAGATCTCTCCGAAACCCATTTGCACAAAACCAAACCGTCAAGACTGAATCCTTCTAACTCAACCCAGCTATGTAGGTCACCAAAAACCCAAGAGCATTGCCACGAATACTTGTAGAAACCCACCACATCATAAGCACCCAAAGAACCGATCATACCCATTACCATGTCGATCCAACCTACTATCAAGCTGTCCTATTTCTCCGAGTTCCTTCTGGATTACCTTCAAATTGATACTTCTCCTTACCATAATACCACAATCCTCAACCGAGACTCACCACACGAGACCCTAACATAAAACTACATCGCCCAAAGGCTCATTAGCCGCTGAATGCTCTCTTAAGTACCCCAAAAGTACCACAACCGAGATACCCATTCTGAAGAGACCTTCTGTGAATTTATAGATGTTCATATTACCTTCCTGATACTGAAATGTAGAATCCACAATGATGTAGAAATACTGTGAGTCTCGATACCATCCAATGTAACCCTCTGATTCTAGCCATGTACGAATCTGCAAAATTCTCAATTGCCACATTATATCCTGCATCCATTAGAATCATTCTTGAGAGTCATCCACTCTACTCAGATCTCAATTAAACTGATAAAATAAACTAAACGACTTGTGCCCCATTAGCACAATAACGCCCAAGGAATTAATCCACTCTTCTAAGCAACTGAGTGAATCCCTACTCCATGCATGCTATATCCTTTACAAATAACAACTCAATCATCCATTGTTCTCATATACCCATAAAGCATAATACAACAATTATCCAAAATTTCCTTTATTCGAGTCATCCTCGATCTCAACCTCTACAAGTCCTAACTGATTCACAAGTATACCTCAAACTGAAACCAATACAACACATAATCGCGCAATCAACCCGTCGATAGCAGACTCCCCCACTTGGCTCAAGGCCAAGGAATAAAGCATTTGATAACTTATAATACCCATACTCTGTTGCGGCCCAAAATCCCACACTGAAATTCAACTGAATTCTTCATAAGCTTATGTAACACAAACCATATAATATCTCATATCATCTGCAAATCTTGCATTCACCCTTGTAACAGTTAAGCCAATTTCCACAAGCGATCCAAACTCAAGTTGCACTATACATAATTCACTGGTAAAAGAGAACTCTCAACAAAATAACATAGGGATCACACAACCTCAGGACATCCCGCAGAAGATAACCCATTTGCTTAGCCTCAAACTGACATCTTTCTATACCCTTCCACAGTCATAACTATTACGCAACTACTTAATCTTCCTGAGTCCGAACACATATCATGACATGAAAATTTACTCTATTCCTCAACTAAACATCATGAAAAGGTTCCTCCAACACACTCATAACTGGAGACTATACATCAAATCAAGATGGAAATCAAGAACCAAATAGTTCTTTCTACACCTAAAGCAAACCCTTCTCGTCATGATGGGTTTTCAATGTCTTAGCCTTATGCTTATTATGTTTTGATGATCTAACAAACTTGTCGTGAATAACCAGATAAAGAACCTGGCCTACAGGATATATTTCATGTGAACTAGTCGAAGTTTGAAAATCAGCAAATGGATGAACGACCACAGGGAAGAACACAATAGGGACCTAGTGACCTGGTCCCTTAGGGTTCTCAACAAGTCAGTGATTGTACGCAATCAACATAAAGAGGAACACAACAGGGACCTGCTCTCTTAAGGTTCTCTGACAAAAGTACAAGTCAAGTACACAGTTGGAACGTAGCAGAAGAAAGTGACTATCTGAAAACTGTCACAGAAGAGGAACACAACTAGGACCTGGTCCATTAGTGTGTCCTGACAGAAGTACAAAGTCCACTATCCAGCTGGAACGCAACTCTCCAGAAGTGGCTATGCAGACAGTACACCAGTCACTTCTCATTGGGAAGAAGCGTACACCAAGTTTTGACATTACTATCCATTGTGCTATCTTTTATGATAAAATAACCTGGTGCAAGACACACCATTCCTTGTGCATTCAGTGATATTCTATCAAGAAGCAAAAGTATTCATCCAGCATTGAAGTTACTGGTGTGTCAAGAACAAGAAGATAACTCCACTACGGATCAGTTTCTAAATAAAGTTATGTACATCCATAGTTGAGTTGTAATCGTATTATTTGTTCATCATTGTAATTCCTAGTTTGCTTTCTTAGAAGCACTGTCTTAGGAACAAATCAAATTCGTAAACTTCTGAGTTTATGTTTTGACTGGGGATAGTCATAAGTTTAAATCCTTTTTAACTAGGAGAATTATATAGTCGCTTGTGGTGGTTGCATCACAAGTTAGTTTGAAGTCTTTGCAATAGGGTGTTTGCAAAGTGGCTTGTAATAGGTAGATTACAAGTTAGTAGAGTTAAAAGCCTATAAGAGTAGGTCGTGATTTTTTATCCCCTTGTGTGGGATTTTTTCACGCAGAAAATCTCTTGCCTTCTTTATATTCAATCTTTACTGCATTCTACGTATCATCTCATAGCAGACCAGGTACTTTATAGTTTGGTGGACTCATATAAAACCTACAATTAGTATCAGAGCTGGTTTCTCCTATTAGGCTAACACCTAGGAAGGATCCTAAATGGTTGCTCCACCAAACTTTGAAGAAGGACAAACAACCTACAAACCTCCGAGATTCAATGATCAATACTATGGCTAATGGAAGACCCGGATGCATGATTTTATGATGGTAGAAGATTTAGAGCTGTGGGACATCATTTGTGATGGCCTACATGTTCCCATGAAGAAACTTGAAGAAACAGGACCATTGGTTCCCAAAGGGAGAAGAGAGTACAACGACATTGACTGAAAAGCTGTAGAAAAGAACTACAATGCCAAGAAAATCTTAATGTGTGGCATAGGACCTGATGAGTACAACAGAGTATCAGCTTGTGAAACTACCAAAGAAATATATGAAGCTTTACAAACCACACACGAAGGAACTACTCAGGTCAAACAATCCAAGATCGATATGCTCACCACTGAATATGAGCTCTTCAGGATGAAAGATAATGAGTCCATACAAGATATGCACACCAGATTCACCTCCATCATAAATGAGCTTCACTCACTTGGAGATGTCATTCCCAGAAACAAGCTTGTAAGGAAAATCCTCAGTGGTCTACCTGGGTCTTGAGAAAGTAAAGTAAATGCCATCACTGAAGCTCAATATCTACAGACTCTGACCATGGATGAGTTGATTGGCAATTTGAAGACATACGAGATGAAAAAAAGAAAGACAGTGAAAGAAGAGAGCCCAAAAAGGAAAAGAACCTGGTGCTTAAGGCTGAAAGCAGCGATTCAAGTAATAAAGATAGTGACATGGCCTATCTTACTAAGAGATTTTAAAAGATGGTTTGAAGAAATGGTGGTATACCAAAGTGGGACAGTTTAAGTAAAACAAGGAACAACGATCTCTATCACAGATGTGGAAAGTCAGGGCATTTCATCAAAGACTGCCCACCTGTGAAACAAGAGCAATACAAGCAGAATTCTGACAAAGCAGGAAGAAGGAACTTGGTTCCAGATAAAAGGATCAATCGAAAAAGTACTGTAGACAATATTGTTAAGCAGGATCTTGCTGCTTGGGGAGACTCCTTGAGTGAATCTGAAAGGGAATCAGATGCAGAAAATAGTTCTCTGATGGCAGTGGAAACTAAAGCACAAAGTACGATTAACTATTCGCGTTGATGGCACAGTCAGATGATGATGATGAAGAAGATGAAGACGATGAGGTAAACTTCAGGGATGTTCAGAGAAATCTGAAATCCTATTCTTCTAAGAAGCTAAGGTCTTTATCTAATGTCCTAATTGATGCCTATTATAGCCTTGTAAATGATAAGGAGACCCTGACCGTAGAACTAGGAGAGGCCGAACAATCTAGAGATGATCCAGTGGTCAGTGTAGTGGACTTAAATGAGACCATAGTTAATCTTGAAAAGAGAAGGAAGCCTTGAATGAAATAATAACTAGTGTGGAAAATGAGAGAGACGGTCTGATAGTAGTAGTTGTTGATCTAAATGAAACAATAGAAGGCCTTACCAATGAGAAACACACCTTAGAAGAAAATGTTGCATCTACTGAAGAGGAAAAGGATGAGTTGTTAGTAATATACACTGATCTAGAGGAAACCGTTGAGGGACTCAAAAGAGAACATAGGAATGTAAGTCTTGGGAAAGGGAATGAAGTAGCCAGTGAGTCACACATCATTCTTGAAAAGGAGTTAACTGTTGTAAAAACCGGTCTCTGTAGTGAACTCGAGAAGAATCAACAACTCCAAGCTGAGTTGGAGAAAGTAAAAAATGATCTTGAGAAATCCCTGAAGTGGACCTAGTCCTCAGATGCTATCACTGCCATGTATCTCAACAATAGTGGGAACAAGCAGGGCATCGGGTTCCAAAGGGAGAAAACTCCCTACAACCCGCACAACAAATATGTCACTATACTTGATAACTGGCTATGTACCCACTGTGGGAACAATGGACATTTTAAAGAAAATTGCTAGGCCAGGGTTCAGTCTGCTCAGAAGAACAAAGTGTTTACTGATAGAGTGACTACTAAAAAAGGACCAGGTACCTCTCGCAAAAAACGGATGTTGCCTGTATGGACTGGGAAATCCCTCATTCATTCTTTTTATAATAACAAGGGACCCAAACTAGTTTGGGTTCCTAAATCTAACCCTTGATGTGCATGAGTAGGGAGCAGTGAGAGGAAGCGGACAACGATGGACTATGAATAGTGGAAGCTTAAGGCACGCAGCTGAAAACATCATGAATTTCTTCTTACTGAAAGCCCTGCAGGAAGGGAATGTATCCTTGAGAAGGAAGAAAAGGTTATATTCTCAGTGAATAAAAAGGTAGAAAGGTTCTTTCTGCACTCAAGTGGAGCACTATGTAAATGGCCTAAAAAGTTCAGCCACCAATCTGATAACTCGCCAAATGGACAAAGGAAGTAAGAACATTTACTCCTACTAATCATGAATCTCCATAAGTTGGCCGTATGAGATGAGTGAAGTCGCAACCATGACATGAAGGATTGGTATATGCAAACTTCTCACCTCCAAATAAATTAACTCAGCTGGACCTGGTCCGTGGTCTACCAGACTCAAGTGTCACTTGGACATGAGTTCACAAAATGATGGAGGAGGAGGAGAAGGGATCACGCACAATTTCTCAACACCAAGGACTCTACAGCAAAATGGTGTAGCTGAAAGAAAGAACGAAACTAGAAAATGCTGCATGGACAGTGCTCATTGCCTATGGAATGGCCAAGAAATTCTAGGCAAAAGGAGTGAATACTGCTCTCTACTTTGAGAACAAGTGTCGACCAGGTCCCTTCTAAATCAAAACCGACCAGGAGCTGCCTAATGGAAGAAAATGCCTTGTTCTTGACAACGGGAAGGATCATCTTGGGAAGCTCAATACAAAGAGACTAGCGAAGGAATCCTTCTAGGGTACAATCCACAAAATAAGGCCATAAAGTCTCCAACAAAGGGCACACTAAATGGTAGGAGGTGCTCATGGGGTATTCAACAAGACATTCTCCCTTGCCAAGAAAGAAACGGTGAGGATCAATATGATGAACAAATCCTGTCTCTGGGAAATATCTGAGGCTTCAAATAGGGAGGATGATAAAGTGATGAAGATGAAGGAGATTGGCGAAAGACAATGAAACATCATCCTCCACGTGCCACAAAGAACCTGGTACGTCACCTACTACCACTAAAGCTGAAGGAAGAGTAGAGATGCAGCTCATGGCACTACACAAGTAGCAAAACACAAAGTGTGGGGAAATCAAATCAACCACCATATCTCCCTCTTCAATCAACTTCTGTCTCAAATTGGAAAACCAAAGGTTCCCATCTGCGTAACAAGTCAATCCTTCCCTTTCACTTTAGAGCTAGATAAGAATGTTGTCTTATGGAAAAGAAAAGTGCTTTTTGGAACGGTTCACCTGCCATGCACCATGCCTCATCTTCTGGGAGACAAGGAAGAAAAATGGAATGGCCTCATCAACAACTGGAGATAAATTTAAAAAAAAAACAAGAGGACCAAACACATTGAAGAGTGAGATCTTCTTCTGAGGTTCAATATGAAGAAGGGATTAATCGGTGGAAAGCATTGCAGAACAGTTGACCAAACTCCAGGTATATGCATCAAAGCCTCAAGCAGAGAGTATTCCGAGTAAATCAAGGTGAAGATGGGGTCACAAAGAATCTAATGCAGAACCTGGTCCTCCATCTATTGGTTGTGTAAGACACCGTCAAGTAAATGTAGCTAAAGTATTTTCTGACCAAGCCTAACTCACCTCAATACCGTTGTAGGTAAACACACATGACGATCATAGAAACTAAAGGTACAGTTATGACCTGCGAGAGGGGAGCTGCTAAAACTTTGTTCAAAAGATTGCTCTGGGATCAGGTTCCTGTATCTCAGGTTAGTAGTAATGTGCTTAATTCTGCATGCCCTTTCTAAACAAAAATAAATAAATATTTTGTAATTTAGCTGCCACATCATTCGACTTTTCAATGTCTGTGTGTCATGTCTTGTCTTTCAAATCCTTTCATTCCCTCTACACGGTAACACTTCCCCACAAACCTACCGCCATTTTTAGGACTATTTAGAACTTGTTTCGCTCTCCACTCATCATTAGACCTTCTTCCAATAAAACTTTCTTTCTCTCTATCGGCAAGTCATGAACCTTCATCTCCTTTGTATAGCTAGGATCTTCTCCCCATATCTTTATTTCTCTCTCTACTTGTCTACCAAGTACTCTTCTAATGGCAATCGAACAATCATCTCATTCTCCCACCATTAACACCGCTCCCACTTTGTCATTATCCTTGAAATCATCTCCAGAGCGTCATTATTTCATGCCTTCTACCACCTTACTCACTCTTGGTTCCTCCTCCACTCCTACAATTTTCCATTTCTGATAAACCCTATTTACCACTATTTTGAGAATCCTATGTCTAGTCAATCCTACGATATCATCAAATACCACACAGGAGGTTTTACTCCTCAAGTGTCAGAAGCCCCTGTGGATGATCCTGACCAGTATCTGAACTCCTCCATGTTGGACTAAGTGACTCTCAAGAAGTCACCAGAAAAGGAAGTAGCTCATAATATCATGGTTGTAGCTGCTGAGAGTCTGATGATTAAATGAGCATATCTCTCTTCTGAGTACCAGGGGGGAAGAAATTCCATTCCTAGGAGATGTAAGAACCACAACACTCCTCGAGTCCTTGGCTCATGAGATATTCTCAGAAAAGCCTTCTGATGAACCTGATTCTCTTCCATGCAAACTCTCTCTTGCACCTCCTGTTCACTCCAAGCTCTCAGAGTCTTCCTCTAAACCATCCACTACCAGGTCATTACAGCAAGAGAGTTTTGAATCCTCATTGCAGAAAAGTAAGAGTGTCAAGACAAGGAAAAAGAGGAAAATGAATCCAAAGGATTTCATCAAGAGTGTGTCAGTAAACCGGACAAACAAAGATGTTTCTAGGGAACGTGGTTCCTTAGTATAACAATCTATGACAATTGAGGAAATTGTTGAGAAACAAAAAGGGTCATTCGTGAAGTACAGTAACAAGTCTAAACGGGGTCAAACTAAGCTAGCCGTGTTTGAAGACAATACTGTTGGGATGGCAAGCTGGAAAGGAATGTCTGTCGAAGGGTCTAACAAACAAAAAGGGGAAACTGTTAAGGAACCTAGTTCAACAAGGTCCATGAGTTGTGATGGTGTTCTATGGAAGCAGAGATTAAGAACTCAAAAAGTGTTATGGGGTCGTACATTTAATCCAGCAATTTCGGAGATGGCAGGCATGAGACAAATTCTGGAGATTGTGGAATTTCAACAATTGGAACACCTGTTTGAAGGGAGCATGCCACTGGTGTACGAAGATGCAGTACAAACCTTCTACGCATCTCTTTTCACTGTTGAGGGGGATCACATCTATGCGCTCGTAAATGGAGTAGACATTGTACTCGACGCTTCAACGTTGGGAAAGGTTCTCAGAATTCCATGTGAAGGTGTGTCCTCAGTTAAGGGTGTCTGTGGAATAAACTTTCGGAGAGCTATCATGAAAGAGCAAGCTATTCAATACGGGGAACAGGTCCATAAGAAGGTATTGCTTCCTGAGTACCAGTTTCTTTTTAAACTGGTCAATAAATTACTCTTACCCTGCTCTGAGAGGCGCTCTATTGCTACAAAATCGGATATGGTCCTAATGGAAGCGCTTGATGAGTTTGTCCCAATCAATTTGCCAACAATCATGATAGACCATATGCAGAAGGTGGCAAATTTTAAGGGTGGAAATCATGGGTTACCTTATGGCTTTCTACTCACTCAGGTGTTCAGATTCTATAAGGTCCTTTTGGGAAATTACAGAGTGGGAACACACAAGCAGACCTTTTCTAAGACCACTCTAAAATAATGTGAATGTATAGAAAAAGTTGGTGGAAGCATCTCGACCATTTCTCAGCTGATCAACGCTCAAAATGTAGCCTCTGAGGAAATAAGAAGGCTGAAGGCTCGAAATGCCATACTGGAAACTCAGCTCAGTCAAGCAGCTAAAGGACCTGATTCTGTACATGAGGAGGTCGCCCGACTAACAAAGGAAAATGAGAGACTTCAGGCTCAATTACTTGAAGAACAACTGTCTGCAAATGTTGTACTGGACCTGGTTCTCAAAACCATTGTTGTCTCTTCCTCAAAGCCTCCTTCCTTTAGTGTCCCCTAGGATCTTCCTACTATCAAGCTATTTTTTTCTAATATCCTATGGCTGCTGTTTTATTTTTGTTTGTTTGTTTTTGTGATGGCATGTTGAACTTAACCATTACTGCTCCTGAATTTCTCAGTCTAATGTAAACATTAATAAAACAGCTCCCCTTTCTTTGCCTGTAAAATACTGTGTTCCTCTAGCTTCTCTTTTCTGTCATGTTGTGTGCATATGTGGCATGAGATAGCTGTGTTAGACTTCTTTATGCTTATTACCTACTTGTGCTCTTCTCATACATGTACCTTTTAATGATTCCAAAAAGGGGAAGCATAGGTTGAGGGGGTAATATGCTTGTGTAAAGGCGAGGGAACAATCAAGTTTGAGATTGAGGGGGAACTAAAATCACAAAGAGGGAGATCTAAGATTAAGGGGGAATTGGTATCTCATCTGGTTATTTCTGCTTTAAACAAATACTATCCATGCCTAAGTTTGTCATCATCAAAAAGGGGAAAATTGATGGATTTTCAATGTCTTAGCCTTATGCTTATTATGTTTTGATGATCTAACAAACTTGTCATGAAGAACCAGATAGAGAACCTGGCCCACAGGATACATTTCATGTGAACTGGTCGAAGTATAAAAATCAGCAAATGGATAAATGACCACAGGGAAGAACACAACAGGGACCTGGTGACCTAGTCCCTTAGGGTTCTCTGACACAAACAAGTCAGTTACTGTGCGCAATCAACATGAAGAGGAATAGAACAGGGACCTGCTCCCTAAGGATTCTCTGACAGAAGTACAAGTCAAGTACACAGCTAGAACGTAGCAGAAGAAAGTGACTATCTGGCAATTGTCACAGAAGAGGAACACAACTAGGACCTGGTCCGTTGGTGTGTCCTGACAGAAGTACAAAGTCCACTATCCAGCCGGAACACAACTCCCTAGAAGTGGCTATGCAGACAGTACAACAGTCACTTCACATTGGGAAGAAGCGTACACCAAGAGATGACATCACTATCCATTATATTATCTTTTGTGATAAAACAACCTGGCGCAATACACACTATTCCTTGTGCATTCAGTGATATTCTCTCAAGAACTAAAAGTATTCATCCGGCATTGAAGTCACTAATGTGTCAAGAACAAGAAGACAACTCCACTACGGATCAGTTTCTAAATGAATTTATATACATTCATAGTTGAGTTGTAATCTTGTTATTTGTTCGTCATTGTAATTCCTAGTTTGCTTTCCTAAAAGCACTGTCTTAGGAACAAATCAAATTCGTAAACTTCTGAGTTTATGTGACTAGGGATAGTCATAAGTTTAAATCCTTTGTAACTAGGAGAGTTATAGAGTGGCTTGTGGTGGTTGCATCACAAGTTAGTTTGAAGTCTTTGCAATAGGGTGTTTGCAAAGTGGCTTGTAATAGGTAGATTACAAGTTAGTAGAGTTAAAAGCCTACAAGAGTAGGTCGTGGTTTTTTGATCCCCTTGTGTGAGATTTTTCCACGTAGAAAATCTCTTGCCTTCTTTACATTCAGTATTTACTGCATTCTACGTATCATCTCATAGAGGACCAGGTACTCTATAGTTTGGTGGACTCCTATAAAACCTACACATCACATCCAAATTATATGAACACATCTCACAATCACATCATACTCATCATATAGCCATCCAGCCACAAATTTCACTGATAGAGACACTACCAGACATATAAATTCAAAAGCACGTGCTCACACAATCAACACCTCTGTGCTTAAGCTACAGTCAAAATCTGACCTCAAGTCCTCCAACCTAGCCCATCATCAACACACAGAAATCACATCTCGCACTTCATCCAGGGAATCACAAGCCGTCGATGCACAACTGATACTGAGCGCTCAAGTGCGCATACGAATGCGTGGAAGGATTTTCAAGAGTTACGCTTCAAGCTGAATCAATGTCGCACGATAAGAAGAGAAAGATATGAAGTATATCCTAAATGTCCTGTAGCCTCTCGAAGATAGGTATGAATGTCATCATACCGATCCGCAAGAATCTACTAGACACTTGCTCATGACTTGTAGAACCTATGAACTTAGAGCTCTGATACCAATCTGTCATGACCCAAAATCCACTAGTTGTGATGGCACCTAACCCAACCCTCTAGGTAAGCCAACTATACTATACAATTCCAATAATATTCAATAAGACAGTTTAAACAAGAAAATTATATAAATCTTATACATTTTCCCCCAAGGACTGGTAATACAAATCATGAGCTTGAAAGAATAGAATTTACAAAGTCGATACAAAGTAAATACATTTTCTATTTGAGAAGTACATAAATAGAGTTTGATAAATCTAAGACTACCATGAACAAGAGGCAGTCACAACCGGAACGCAGGTATGTCTTCAAATCCGAAAACTATCGAGCACAGCAATAACAACAGCTAACATCTACACGCTATGTGCAGAAGTATAGTATCAATACAACCGACCCCATGTACTAAGTAAGTAACAAATCTAACCTTAGGTTAAAGTAGTGACGAGCTTGAACAAAGGCCAGGTCCAACACCAATAGCCAACAACCGTTCATAACAACATAAAGCAGTTAAACAAAGAAGTAACTCAGAGATAAAATGCTTAGTTACTTCATCTCGTTTACCGAAAATGTCAAAAATACAAGTAAGTTTGAAAATTGTGAGTTTTTCCCAAAAACCCTTTCAACAGTAAATATGATGCTTCATTTTCTCTCCAGATGGCAAGTACAAAATACCTCTCTATGCCCATATGTCAATATATGTGAGAAGTCATGAATGACGTGATACCGTACAACATGAGAAAAAAATGCATCTCTATGCTTGTATATCATGTGTATGTCAAATGTGATGTGACTAAGTAATAAAACCATATGCATACTCTCAGAGTATCAATTCACTCAGTCTTCCCAGTCGCTCAGTCCTCACAGTCACTCAGTGCTCACAGCCACTCAGTCCTCATAGTCACTCAATCCTCCCAATCACTCGGTACTCGGCACTCGGTACTCGCACTCAGTAGGTACCTGCACTCACTGAGAGTATGTACAGACTCCGGAGGGGCTCCTTCAGCCCAAGCGCTATAACGAGCCAATCATGGCATATATCAGTAAAACATGTTGCGGCGTGTATCTTCACCATAGGCCCTCGGCCTGACTCAGTCATCAATCTCTCCAGTCTCTTGGGCTCTCAATGTCATGAAATATCAGCCGAAGAATAATGATGTGTTATGTCAATAAATAGTAACAGAGACTACGATATGATATGCATATGAATGCGTATGACTGAGTATATAATGCAATGAAAGTAGATAGCTCAACAGTAGAAATGACCTCAGTGGGTCTTGTCACACCTCCTTTTTTTCACCTACACCCCGGGCAAGGTATAATAAAGGGAGTTTTTTCCAATTTAAGTGACAATCGAAACGGGATTATTTTAATTAAAATTCAGAGTTGCCACTTGGGATAATTAATGGTGTCCCAACTCACCGGTTCAAATCCCGAATCGAGGAAAAGATTGACTCTGTATTACAGTCTGCAAACACAGAAATTCGGGTAAGGAATTCTGTTAATCCGGGAGAAGGTGTTAGGCATTCCCGAGTTCCGTGATTCTAGCACGGTCGCTCAACTGTTATAATTGGCCTATTATCTGATTTTAGTACATGTTTAAACCTATGTGCAAATTTTAACTTAAACCGCTTTTCTTTATTTAATTTTTTAAGAAAAATTCAACGTCATCTAAAACACGTCTTGAACCCCGTCACATAAATGCACCCGCGGTCCGTGACGTATTTTATCCAACATTGTTGAGATTTAGATTTGGGTAACATAAATGCGCACCCGAGTTTAGGAAGATAAATTATTAAAATAACACGCCTAAAGCAACTACGCACTTTCAAATTTGCGAGGGCCATGGAAAATTCAACTAATGGCACGCCTCGATTTCTAAAGGATTAAAATTAGTTATATGCGGGCTATGGATTATGAACAAAATATATTGTGGAAAACCATCTTCAATAGGAGAACTATTGTGGATACATCTGCGGTACATTACTGCTAAAGTAAACATTTGCTCCAATATGTGCAGAAAACAAGCATATCAAAATTGTTTGACATAGGTTCAGGTGAAACCAAAATAGAAGAGATCAAAAGATATTAAATTCTTTATTGACAAAATATCGTGAGAATATTCATAGGATTTAATAATATGAAACATGGCCATTTCACAAGTAGATATACGATACAACACATCATTCAGGCATCTTTAAAGTTAACCGCTAATATAATAAATAAAGGCGCTAATTTGACAACTACATACAACACATCGTTAAAACACATCTAAAGCACAATGATATAAATAGCAATACTTTTCAACTTTAGCTAACAATTTCCATAGCTTTTGTTGTTTACTTTCTAAATAATGAGTTTTAAATTCAAAAGGAAATCATGTACTTTTTCAGCAACTTTCAAATAAATCAAAAGGCCTTCAACTTAAACTCACGTTTCCAACTAACCAAAGATAATAAAATATTTTACGCCAAACAAATACAGGGATGTAAAATCGATAATAACCAAACTAGCTGAGAAGATCAACACTGATACAATAGTATTATCAAAGTGCTAGAAAATAGGAACTGACCTTATCTTCCAAATTCAAACAAAACAACAGCGGCAAAGTCAAACAGGAACCGCAAGCAAAATCGAGACCTCGAACCGGAAACCTCAGAACTACGTTCTTCGACGACCTCGAAACTCGCCGGAACAGTTTTGGAAGTGGACTATTTGGGGCGTTTTATGGGGTGTTTTTCAGGTGGAGAAGATGAGCACTCATGGCTCTTTCATGGTGGATGTTAAGATCTAGATGTAGAATTTTTAGGAGGAAGAAGACCCTCTTTTCGTTGGTTATCCGTGTATATCCAGTGTATATCGAGAGTATCTCTAGTTTATATAGAATGTATACTGACTGTATATCGAGTGTATATTCTCTGTCTCCGTTAAGAAGAAGCCGTCTTTTTTTCCTCTCTATATTTTGAACTCCCCCCCCTCTTTCTCCAGCTCTCTAATCTCTAAATAGGCATCAAATTAGTGCATCTTCCATTACAAATTATACTTTTAACTTCTTTAATTATCCACTAGTTAGTGTTATTATTTAATTTTCATTAGTGTTAGTTTTACCCTACCAATATAGAAGCTTCCTAATTAGTTAGGTAAGACTCTTTTTTTATTTTTTTAAATAAAACCTAAATTAATTTCTATCCCCAAATTATCTTAGACAATTAAATTAATTAACCCTAATAATTATTACAACTAATTAAAAACCAAATTAAAAGAAAATTGCCAAAATTTGAAAATTAAAGAGTAAAATGTAACATGACTATTTTTTTATGATCTTTTTCTATTTTTTCAACAATAACTTACTTAATTAATCTAAAAATGTAAAATAAAATCCAAAATGCAGATGCAATATATATATTTTTTGTATTTTTTCATAATCTGAAATACTACATAATGTATTTTAAAATAAGATAGAAATATTGCACAATACCAAAGCTAATCCTAATTAATTAAACTAAATATAAACTATTTTTGTGTTTTCGAAATTATATAAAGATAAAAATAAGGTACTATTTTTTTAAAATTGTTTTTTATGAAAAGTACATAAACTAAAATACTTGTTTGTAATTTTTATTTTTCTTGTAAGAAAATAAAATAAAAGAGTTAAAATGAGTTGAAATAGCTATATTAGGCCTAAATTAAATATTTACGTGCTAAAAATATAAAATTTTTAGAGAAGGTCAAAAATCACATGTCTACAGGTCTCAATAGGATAAACATGTAGCCTAGACATGGATTCTAGCATGGATCACAGCTCAATAGCTCAAGTACTTAGAAATTTCATGGTTACAGGTAAGATCAGGTAACTACACAGTACTACAGAAACAACAGAGTCACAATTCACACTGTGCACGCCCACACGTCCGTCACCTAGCATGTGCGTCATCTCAACACCGATCACATAACACATAATTCGGGGTTTCATACCCTCAGCACTAAGTTTGGAAGAGTTACTTACCTCAAACAAGCCAATTCCAATACCGAGCAAGCCGGTGCTCCAAAAATGCCATCACACGGGTAGCGACCTTCGGACAGCTCAAAACTAGCCAAAAGCAACTCAAATACATCAAATAAAGCCCAAGGAGACTATTCTAAATGAAAAAAATCGAATCCTAACTCAAATCCCAAATCCGACCAAAAATCACACCAAGGCCCACGCCTCGAAACTCGACAAAACTCATAAAATTAGATAACCCATTCAATAACGAGTCTAACCATACTAGTTTCACTCAAATTCGACTCCAAATCGGTATTCGAAACTCAAAAATTCATATTATAAAACTTTAGGCCAAAGCCCGCAATTTCTCTTAAAATTCATCAACCAAAAGCTAAAATCGAAGATAGATACATGGAATATAATCAAAATCGAGTAGAGAACACTTACATCAATTCATATGGTGAAAATTGCTTCAATAATCACCTTAATCCGAGCTCCATAGCTCCAAAAATGTGAAAATGGCTGAAACTCTCGAAATAGAGTACTTTATACTTCTGCCCAGATATCCTCTTTCGCGAACGCGAGATAGCCGTCGCGTTTGCGATGAACAAAAATTATTAGCCACCAAAATGCTCTACGCGTTCGCGGCACAGGCCTCGCGAACGCGATACATACTGGAGACAGAACTATAATGCGGCACGAACCTTGCGAACGCGATGAAGAAAGATCCTCCAGCTCCAACTCCCAGCTCAACTCTACACGAACACGATCTATCATACGCGAACGCAAAGAAGACTAGCCCCAACTCCTCGCGAACGCGGACAAATATTTGCGAACGTATGAAGAAAATGCCACTGCTATCAAAATACACTACGCGTTCGCGACTCTTGCCACGCGAACGCGATGAAGGACTGGGACACCAAAAAACCAGTAAAACACAGCAGTGGAAACATGAAGGAAAATGATCCAAAATCAATCTGAAACACGTCTGATCCCCTCGGGACCCCGTCCAAACATACCAACAAGTCCCATAACATAATACGGACTTACTCGAGGACTCAAAATACACATAACAACATCGAAACGATGAATCACACCTAAATCCAAAATTAATAAACTTGAAACTTCGAACTTCTACAACCGATGCCGAAACCTATCAAATTTTGTCCGATTGACCTCAAATTTTGCATACAAGTCACATTTAACATTACGGACATGTTCTAACTTCCGAAATCGAAATCTGCCCCCGATATCAAAAAGTTCACTCCCGGTCAAACTTTCCAAAATTCTAACTTTTCGCCATTTCAAGCCAAATTCTACTACGAACCTCCAAATCACAATCCGGACGCGCTCCTAAGTCTAAAATCACCCAACGGAGCTAACAGAACCATCAGAAATCCAATCCGAGGTCAAATACTAAAAAGTCAAAATTTGGTCTAGCCTTTCAAATTTAAAACTTCTAGCTAAAAATCATTCTTTCAAATCAATTCCGAATAACCTGAAAAACCAAAACCGACGATTCACATAAATCATAATACATCATACGACAGCTCGGATCGTTACACCCCTCCCACCCCATAACCAATCGCCCTTTCTTCCTGCTTCACTCTCTCCCCCGTACCCCACCACTACCTCTACTATCAGGAGGGAGTGCTGCGGAAAACAACTTGAACATATAACATGGAATATTATTTTAACGCAGGCACATAGCAGCATAGTGGTCAAAAGAACATTGAAAATATAGCCGTTTGTTGATTCAAAATAAAGGAATTCCATAAAATTGTCAGACAAAATCAAAATTCAATAAAAAAATTATTTCTTTTTCAATTTATTTTAGTACTCATTTCATTTATAGCAAAGACTAAAATCCCACACTTTTTAAGATGAAAACAAAACGTCAATTGAACACTTTTAACTTTACCTATTTTATTCTTAATAAAAAGTTTTTATAACCACACAAATATTATGAACTTTTACGTCTTAAAGACCACAATTTTCAAAAATTATTTTTTCCTCAAATCATGCATCAAGTCAAATTGTGTCATATAAATTAAAACGGAGGCACTAATGACTAACGAATCTAGTAATGTTGTTAATTTATTTCTCCTACTACTATTCTGTTTTAACACTAAACACCTTTGTAATATGACTCTTTAAATACACCACTGATATTTTAAAATCAAACACTTACACCTCCTATACTAAAGAAATCCTATGGTTACATTTCCTATGAGATATATCCTTTAAAATAAAATTATTACAAGATAAATTATAAAGTATAGATAAAATATTTTATGTATTTAAATTTTATAAAATTTTAAAAGAGTTTAAATATTTTTGTTAAAATATTTATTGAAAAAGAGAATAAATATTTTTGAAATATGTATCTTCTGAAATATTAAAGAGAAAAATAACAGAAATTACTTAATGAGATGACTAAAATTTATATGTATTTGGCAAAATATTTTTACCTTTCCAAACCAAATAAAATATTCGTTTTTTTTTGTTAAAATATCTAAATCTCTTATATAATGATTTAATTAAAATAAACAATTTAAGATAAATTTGAAATGGAAGAATAAATAAACAAACTGAAATAAAAATGTGAAAAAAAATATAATTTTAACTTATCTTACAATATTTATATTTGGTAAATAATTACGATAAAAACGTACTAGCAACTGATATTTACATCAAAGAAGACAGCTTAATCACGAGAATCAACAATTAAAGTGTAAATGCATACCACCTGACAATATTTGTAAATACATATTATCTAACCATGGTTAATATAAATAAAGGGGTGTATGTGTAGAATTCTATAGAATAGGGGTATAATAAATGATTAATTTCAGAATACGGAGGGTGTATCTAAAACTGGGTCATATTATATGGGCGTTAGTGTAATTAACCTAGTTATCTGTACTTACTACAGTATAGGTTCTATCTTTGACACGTGTTTGTCATGCATTTACAGGTGTTAAATTGCTAAGACACATTCGACATTTGGCAAGAGGTAGAATTCAAGCACATCTTATTATTTTGACTTTTCTTTGACGAAGTTTTTCTTGTAAATATTTTAAACTAATTGTGATTTATAATTTTATATTTAAAGCAGAGGAAATACATGTTTTCATCTTGTTCTTTCACCTCGGAGACGTATGTATAAGAAAACGAATAAAATGTATACTTGCGTAACATATAGTTTAATTCCTAGTTAATTATAAATCTTTGTAGATCCCTTGAAAATTAAGTAAAATTATTTTTCAAGCTGAAAAACTTTTAATTTTTCGAACTAAACTTTTAATAAAATGAATATATTACTGGCAAATATTATTCATTGCTCAATATGTTATAACTAAGTTGATAAAAGAACAAGATATGAAAATACATAGAATTGCAACTCACATATAACTATGGACTAACAACTTGATTGGATGGTTGCTATTTATTATTATATTATTATTTTAAATATAATATTTTTATTATTATTTAAATTTTATTAAATCGTATCGTAAAATTTATCGTTATGTAATAAAAAAATATCATTTTATGGAACGACAGATAGATTTTTGAGATGGTATCATTACCTTACTTTTTTTCCTTATTTTGTCATTCCTTATTATTAAATAATTATATTTTATCATTTATCATATTTTATTATATATGAAAATTTACTCAATTCCTATTTTTTCTTAATAATAATGCAAATTTATTTTTCATATTAAATTATCCAAACAATATATTAAATCAAACAAAATAATATAGTACAATTCAATAATTATAAAACGTAACAATCATCCAAACAAACAAGCTGTAAAACACGAGTTACTCTTTATTGATAAGCATTAATACAACTTATTTATTATGGAAACTTTAACAAAGAAACGATTACTGAGACAGTGAAAAGATCAATCATTTGGACTTTCTCTTTGGATCTTTAACAATTGCGAGTGCAGAAGCAACGGCGGCGGAGACCACGGCAGTTGCCGCCGATGAAACCCTCCGTCTGGCAAACGGAGGCACAGTTACTACCCCTGACGCAGGTTCCATGAAAACGGTGGCTCTGTGATTCACAAGTCCTTGCTTCAGCACTACTCATTGGTCCCATCTCTGTGAAATATGAAAACATCAAAAATCAAGAATTACAATATAGTACAATATTACTGCAGGATTTTCGTTAAGGAAATTTAAAATATAAAAATATAACCATGTAAATAATTTGGACTTTTTGAACAATAGTGAAGCCTGAAGATTCAATAAAGATGTTCATATATTGAACACTATTTGCTAATCGGCTATGTAAGGATGTTCAAAGACTAATAAAAATTCTAATAAAGGGTATTCAGTTGACCACTTTGGGCACGCATTACTTCGCCCTTGCTTTTAATCTTAGTAAAATATTTATAGTCATAAAATTGACATAGCAATTCACAACTATAACAACTTCTAAGTGTAATTTCACTATATGTTAAAAATCAGTTATTTTCTTTATTTTCTAAACTCTATACTCAATCAAACTTCATCATATATATACAAATAATGAGAGGACTATTATATTGCAAAATTTAATGGAGATAGAAAACGAACCAGTGGCCAAAAGCAGCATAGCTACAAGGAAGAAAGTTGCAAACAAACGCCCCATCTTATTTGATAGTCTGAGAGAGAGGAATATAATAGAAGTGAAATTGTGGGATGCAATTTATTTGAGAAGTTGAGTACTAGCTAGTAGGGGACTTTTATAGGGAAAAATTTATCCCTATTATATATTTACACTAAGTCAATAAAGATATTTGTCCTGTATATACACTTTTTAACAGTTAAATCACAGTTAAGTGATATGTAATTTTAGTGTAATTTATTAATACTTAAAATTAATTATTTAATTAAGTGTAAACACGCGATGCGAATAACTATTTACCGGTGCTTATTTACTGCACTGGTTTTAAAAAAGAGGTTTGTGGATATTAGGAGAAAATGAAACAAAAGTGTCCCTTGGTTTAAATCATGAAAAGTGATATGCAATTTTGCTGTTGATTTTCTGTTTTTTTGGTCAATTTTGCTGTTGAATTTTATGAAAACTTAATAAATATTAACCAGAAACTCTGAGAAAGTCCCATCAAATTATCAAATGTAAGAAAATATTTACAAAAGATATTAAACAAGGTAATTATGAGTAATATATAATGAGTATTAAGTGATAACTAATAATAATAGTGCTCTTTATATTCCAGTTTATGTGAAATAAATTGTGTTTTTGGTCTGTTCCATAAAGAAATTATTTTTAAATTCTCATATTACGCTTAATGAAGAGCTTGTATAGTTACATGATTGTTATGACATATATAAGATCATAATTTTAAGAACACGGCAAGAATCGCTTTGAATTTTAATTTGAAGATAATTATTGTGCTTACACCTCGAAAACAAAAAATCGCTTGACGCCTACTCGTTTGGTATGAGGTATAAGAAGGTATAAGGGTGGTATAAAAGTTTAATACCACTTTAATACTTTGTTTGGTTAGCAAATGAGGTATAAGTTATCCCGGTGTTAATTTTAACACTAGGATAACTTATACCTTATAGAAGGTGGAGTAATTAGCATCGGTATAACTTATACCTTCTTCTTAGAAATTATGCAATTGTCATTCTTAATACAACATACCAAATAATGAATAAACAATAATCCCAGTATAATTAATCACAACATAACTTATCCCAATATAACTTATACCAGCATAACTTATACCGGTATAAATTATATTCCAATCAAACGACGTCCAAAACAATGGAGCTTATGTTTCGTGATACTTTTGTTTAGGGGTGTCAATGGTTCGGTTCGGATGGTTATTTTGTTAATTTTGTGTCATACCATTTTTTCGGTTATTCTATTATATATAACCAAAATTAGATTTTTCGAAACCATCCCAATCATATCGGTTTCTCTTCGGTATCGGTACGGTTCGGTTAATTTTCGATATTTTTTTATATGTCATGTAAAAGTCACTAGTAGAAGTAGAATGGAATAACATGCGTACTTTTATAGGACTTAGCAAAACTCTATAGATATTTTTACATTTTAAAGGGTGAAGAATTAAGAAAATATGAAAGATGGCTAGAATATAGATCCATCAACTACTCTACATACGTAAAAGAAATTAAACAAATTAATATAAAGAAAATATAAATCACTCGAGTGGAAAGATATTAACCAAGCTAGGACTGAGACTCAAGAATAAAGTCTATAGAAGATTAAATATTCCAAAAGATAAATCTAAATCATATGAAAGAAAACATAGTCAATACATCGTAGTTTGCTACTCATAATCGCTACAAATACCTTATGTCTTGCTAGTGAATATGCTGGAAATAATTTAGTTTCAATGGGATAGCATAATAGGTTGGGGAATTACTATTTTGATTTTATTACGTTTTGGCTTGTAATTGTTTTCATAATTCTAAGACGAAAGGAAAATTTAATATTTTATTATTTTTAAACTTAATATATAAATATATTTTTTACATATAAATTTATTCGGTACGGTTCGGTATTTTTTTGGTCTATTTTCATAAAATAAAAAACATACATTAATTATCGGTACAGTTATAGATTTATATAAAATCTACGGTTTTATTAAAAGAAACCTAAAATATTGATTCGGTACGGTACGGTTCGATTGATTTAATTGATTTTTAAATATCCATTGACACCCCTACATTTGTTACCTAGATCGCTCTGGTATGTTTTTGCTACGCCCTGCTCGTGGGTTCGTCCCAAAAATATCTTTTAATTTACTGATCCTTATTAGAATATTACATATGTACACACTTTTTCAGTTAGTCTTTTCTCACCACTAATAAGAGTTGTGGTGGGATGAATATGATTTTCATCCTCAACTAAATATTTCAAATTCGAATTCTGAAAAAAAATAATCTAATCTGAAATATGGGATCCCGATACAAACGCTGAAGATCGAGCGAGAAACCTAAAAAGAAGTTTAGTCCTTTCTCACAAGCTGCTCGTGACTTAAGGCTTGCAACTTCCAGCTGTCTGTTGGACGTATTGAACCGAATTGTAATAAGGAGTGGTTGCACGAAACCATACATTACTTAAAGTCTGAGTACTGCCAATATATTTTCTAGGATAGTACGTCATCCACAGAAAATCAGTGATAATTGCCTCATTTCCCACCAATTATCTAAGGTAAAAAAAGGAATTGATGCATGGATAAGATCATATTTATTGTCACTGAACTCTTTTTTTTTTCTTTCTTTCTTTTTTTCTATTTGTTGTGGATTATTTAACGTAGTTTATTGGGTCAGTCGTTTGTCAAACTAAATTTGATCCCCAAAGCATTTAACATTTTAGGAATATAAAGCCATTTTCTATTAAAATAGCTGTTTCATGTAATAGATTGACCAAATTTAACAAACAGTAAGAATGTGCTCCAGAGTTTTCAATTCCAGATAGACCAAATGAGAAAGGCGAAAAAGACATTTAAATTGGATTAGAAGTCGTACATTTATAACTAATGTTACTTGTTTGACCAAAAAGTATTAAGATTTTTGTTAAACTAATTAATAAAAAAATAGAGGATAAATCCTAGCCAAGAATAATCAACTCTAGATCAAAGCGTATTGAATAAGAGAATAAGATATAGCCAAGCTCATGAACTTTTAAGATTTATAAAAGATATCGAACATAAATGATGTGCTTACATTCTTGATGTAATGTTCCGTAATGTAAGAATAAAGAAGGAAAAGAAGGAATGTCATTAACAGCTGCGGGATCTATCTTTATTGATTCGAGAAAGATGATCACAGAGATTTGCCGCCTAAATCCGAAACTTCTCCTGTTTTTCTTCCGTATCCTTCTCCGGTTCTTCTGCCTCTTTCTCATGAAGGAGACAAGCCCATTTCCTTGTTCTCTTACCTCCTATATATATAGTAAGTATTCTCTTTTGTCCAATGGTCCTTAACTAGAATACCCTAATCTACTGATTGTACTTTTAGGTTGTTCCCCTTAAATGTTACGACATATGCTTCGCCATACAAACATTCTGATTGTTCGATCCCGACAGCGACCGAGATACTCGTTGTTATGATGTCTTATGAATACGACCACGGCTTAGTCGACCCCTCGCTATCATTTTTAATGCTGATCCACGTGTAGTTAGATTTCGACCCATAGAGTTAGTTCCTCCGCCTATTGAGGCCGCCTCTTGGCGAGCTCGATGGGCGGACTCTGTTGATTCGAGAAGGAGAGATCTGAACGCTTTATGCGAGAGACGAGCACCTCATGCCGAGGTAGCGACGTGACATTTCGAGAACTGCGTTAGACCGTCACGTCAGTTTAGAATGTTAATATTTCTCATGCGTCATTATGGCGCACGTTTTCTATGCATTGCGTCGTTTCCCGTGCCCTTTCCATTTTCTAACTGGCAGCGCTTTGTTTTCTCGCTCAGGGCATTTATACCCTTATAAATAGGGGAGAATCTCTCATTTGAATGTTACGCATCTTAATCGCTCAAGAGAGAACTTTGCAACTCTTCTTCTCCTCCTTCAGTTTCTCATATTTCTGTTTCTGTTAGGATTCGATGTGACCACTACCTTTTTCCCTAATCATTCTCGTTTCTTTTGATCAAAGAAAAATGGCTAGTGCTTCTTCCCACTCTGACAGAGCTGTTGGTGCTCTGGTGCCGGAAGATGATATACCCCTACTCGGAGAGAGAGTGGAAATGGCGGAAGACGAGGGTTTTCCGACGGTAGATGAGGTGGTTTCCCGCCCGGGGAAGGCGAGGATCGACTTTAATAGACCTGCCGGAGATGAGCCGGAACCTATTTATTCTACGATAGATGTTGTGGCGCTCACAGCATTCAAAGCCAAATGGGGGATCCCTGATCATATTGAACTGGTTCTGGCGGATCAGGACATAGTGCATATACACCATGCGGGCTACTGTGCATTTTATGTGTATCCCTTTGTCATTGGGTACATGCTCCCCCTACCTTCCCTAGTGGTGGATTTCTGCCGCTTCTATGAGGTATGTCCGGCTCAACTCTCTTCGTACGCGTACAAACTTTTCCTTATGCTCATCAAGTATCCAGAGTTGACCGGCCGAGGGATTTCTCTACGACATATGCTTCACCTCTTCGCCCCCATTTTATTAGGGGTACGATGATTCATATGTGCCACCGAGGAGCCAAGAGTTTGGTGGTGAAGATGGACAACAAGGCAAATTGCCGCTTTTAGGAGAGCTTCTTCTATGTTCGAATAGAGCACGTCGTGTCGAACCCGGCGGGGTTTCCTGAGACGTGGAATTTCGCCCGTAGATTTCCCTTTCTTTTTACTTTACGCATTTGTTTCTTAATATGGTCGCCGGTCGTCTCCCTCTAATGAACTTGTTGAGGGTTTGTTTTTGTTTTTGTAGCCAAGAGAGTACCTCCTCCGCTAGTTGCCGTTATTCGTGAGTGGCTGAGCACGATTCTCCCCCATACGATGGGGATTTGCGAATGGGCACCTTTCCATGAGAAGTTTGGGTGCAAGCCTCTTGTTGGTGAGTCGGCTCGTCGTAGTCTGTTGCTTTGTTCTTTGCTCCGTGGTTTCTTTTATCTTAGCTTTGTTTGATTGAATCTCCTCACTGGCAGGTTGGAGAGGGGTGAGAAGGATGACGGCTCCTGCGCTTGCTTTTCGCTGGCCGGCTTCCTCTGCCCGACCCGTTCCAAGGGCAACTGCGAGTGAGAGCACCCAAAGTTTGGTTGTATGGCGGACCACGTCCGCGATTGGGCCTGTTCGTTTGGAGGTTGCTCCCCGGTCAGATACTCCAATTCTCATAGTCCGTTCAATGGATGAGCCTTCTCGTAATAGTGGCGAAGAGGCACCGTCAAAGAGGTGGAGGTTGTCAGAGGGAGCGTCTTTGGTTGAGACGTCCTCAAGGGGCGACCCTACTTTGGCGGTACTTGAAGCTGGCAGTGACACCGATCGAGGTGCGGAGGCAGTGCCTATTTCAGTTACGGAAGAGACCACCGTGGTAGGGGGACAGAGTTTGGTGGTTGCCGCGATTGTTCCGAGCGGTCCATCATCATCTCGGCAGGACCGCACCCCCTCTTCTACTAATGAGAGGTTGAAGGGCGTGGTGGTGGATGATTTGAATCAGATTCCGACATCGACCCTGAGGATATGAGGATGTTCGAGGAGGGCTTTACCAGGGTCGATGTAAGGGCGGAAGGTCCTTCTCGTGTGATCGAGATTCCATCGGATTTTAACCTTTTGGAGGACACGGTGGAGTTGGTGCCTCAATCCGACCTTCTATGTTCTGCCGCCGAAAGTGAGTCTCTTCGGGAGAGCAATGATTACGCTTTGTCACGTGGTGTGGTCGGGATGGCCTTGAGGGTAAGTTTCGTTTTGCCATTTTATTTATTTTGTGCTATTTTGCCTTCGTTGATTCCTCCCCTCTTTTTCTTCCCTTTTTTTTTAGACTTACATGTTGGAGATCGAGAGTGCTCATAGGGCTGAGACTAGGGCCGAAGTCTTTCTGAAAATTGATGCGAAGTATCGCTGGTACCGCGACAAGTGCCTTAAGATGCACGCGCAGCTTAGGGCAGGCGATATTACTGAGTCCGTTAGGGAGGAGTTGGAGAAAAGAGACGAGGAACTGATGTGTTCTATCCACAAATGCAACAAGCTCGAGGAGTTACTCCATGCCAAAGACGAGGAGCTCAAAGTGGGCAAAGGGGTTGCGGCAGAGTGTGAAGACCTTTAGGCAAAGGTGTTGTCTTTGCGGGCCGAGATTGAACAAAACGCTACTAAAGTCTCCAATTTAAGTACAGAATGGACAGAGAAGATGGTCGAGCTAGAAAAGAAGGTGACCGAGTTGGAGATAGCCGAGGGGGATCAGGTGTCGGCTTTAGCGAGGGCGGTGGTGTTAGAAGACACTATCTAGGTCCTCAGGTCTGAGCAAGAATCTGAGAGAGCGACGACCACACTAAGGGACGCGCGGCTCGAGGAGCGGATTGGTGAACTTGATCGGGAGGTTTCGAGCTTGGGAGACCAAGTTGCGGCTCTTAAGGCCGAGAAGGCATAACTGTTGGCTCAGGGTCCCCCTCAAGAATCTTCCTTTGCTACTGTTCCCTACTGTTTGTATGAGCTATGGGTCCATGTTGAGGCCTAACGAGATATATACAAGGGTTTGTGGGAGGCGGGGAGTGTTCCTGAGGCCGCTTTTGAAGATGCTAGGGCAAAGGCACGTGAGGTTTGTCTTGCCTGCAGTTATGACCCTGCGACATCGGAGGCTGGTGAGGGTGTTGAGATTGAAGATGGACTTCCTTCTGATGACGACGATGCTAGGGAGAATGGCGGTAGAGATGATGCCGAGTGAAAAAAATTCTTGCAGCTTTTGTACTTAGTTTTTTTTTTGTTCTTTTGTTGTTCGTTTTCATCTTTTTCTTAGGGGATCGCTTTTGGCCTTTTCTAAGGCGCAGCTGTTGCGTATGTACATCTTATGAATAAAATAGTCATTTTACCTTGGGTTACATATCTTCGACTTTTTTTCTCCTTTTTTTTGAAAAATATCTTCGGATTTCCCCGTAATGAGTCCCTAATTTTTAATTGGGAATTCGAATGAGGTCGAATTTAGAGTAATTTGAGCGAGGTCGGATGTGAAGTAATTCGAGCGAGGTCGAATGTGAAGTAATTCGAGCAAGGTCAAATTTTAGAGTAATTCGAGTGAGGTCGAATGTGAAGTAGTTCGAGCGAGGTCGAATTTTAGAGTAATTCGAGCAAGGTCGAATGTGAAGTAATTCAAGCGAGGTCGAATGTGAAGTAATTCGAGCAAGGTTGAATTTTAGAGTAATTTGAGCGAGGTCGAATGTGAAGTAATTTGAGCGAGGTCAAATTTTAGAGTAATTCGAGCGAGGTAGAATGTGAAGTAGTTCGAGCGAGGTTGAATATAAAGTAATTCAAGCGAGGTCGAATGTAAAGTAATTCGAGCGAGGTCGAATGTAGAGTGTAAAATGACTTGGTGGGGTTGTGCAAAAATGCTTCTTTGTTTATTTCATTTAATGGAGAATATTACATGTTTCTGCTTATTTCATTCATACATTGTAGAAGTTCTAGTCTACCTAGTCCCTTCATCGTTCGGCCTGGAGAAGTAGTCGATAGGCGGGGTGATAAATTTTACTCGAATTTAGTTTGCTTAATCTGAGCGAGACCGGATCTCATTTTGTGAGTTCGAATGAAGTCACTTTTGATCTGCAAATTCGAGCGAGGTTGACTTCTAATTTGCCATTTTGAGAGAAATCAATTTTGACTTATATATTTGAGCAAGGTCGAATTTTGCGTTTGCCTGGCGATGGCCGGGGGCCGTAGGGGTGTAAATTTGTGCGAGGTCGGAACTGTAACCTGTTGTGAGTTAGAGCGAAGTTGAAATCCCCTTTCACTTGGTGATGGTCGATGGCTATAAAGGTGTTAAGTCGAGCGAGGTCGAATTGTAACCTATTTGGCGATGGTTGATGGCCGTAAAGGTGTTAATTCGAGCGAGGTCGAATTGTAACCCGTTTGGCGATGGCCGTAAGGGTGTTAATTCGAGCGAGGTTGAATTATAACCCGTTTGGAGATGGCCGATGGCCGTAAGGGTGTTAATTCGAGCAATATCAAATTGTGACCCGTTTGGTGATGGCCGATGGCTGTAAGGGTGTTAATTCGAGCGAGGTCAAATTATAACCCGTTTGGCAATGGTCGATGGCCGTGAGGGTGTTAATTCAATCGAGGTCGAATTGTAACCCATTTGGCAATAGCTGATGGCTATAAGGGTGTTAATTCGAGCGAGGCCAAATTATAACCCGTTTGGAGATGGCCAATAGCCTTAAGGGTGTTATTCTAGCGAGGTCGAATTGTGACCCGTTTCGTGATGGCCGTAAGGGTGTTAATTCGAGCAAGGTCGAATTGTAACATGTTTGGCGATGGCCGATGGTCGTAAGGGTGTCAATTCGAGTGAGGTCGAATTGTAACCCGTTGTGAGTTCGAGCGAAGTCGAACTTCCCTTTCACTTGGCGATGGTGCTGGTTTGCGTGTTGCATTACTTTTATTGGAGAACATCACTCATTGTTGCATTGTTAATGCGTGTGTTGGGGTGAGTCCCGGTTCATTTAATTTTGCTTTCATTGGAGAGTATTGTGCATCGGGATGAGTCTCAGTTTGTTTAATTTTGCTTTCATTGGAGAACACTATGTGTTGTTGCAGTGTGTATGTGTCGGTAGAGTCCCAGTTTATCTAGTCCCTTCTTTACTCAATCTGGAGAGGCCGTTGACGGGACGAGCGATGAACTTATTGCTTGGACTTCTGGGCACCCTAGGACTAAATGAAGTTCGGACACGATTCGCAATATTTAGTCGGCTGAATTGGCGTAGGATTGTCATGGCGAATATACATGCAAGCTTTTCGAGTTCAAGTTCTACTTGTGTCGGAGAAACTGTATGTTCGATGGGCTTAGTGCTTAGTCCCAGCTCATGGAGATTTTCTTAATAATACCAGCTTATTTTGAGCCATTTGTCTGCTATTTTCAATATGGTATGATGTGGAGGGTTTTTCTTGGTGCGTTCGGTGGCATTTGTTCCTTGTTCGTGCACCTGTGAGAATGCTCGTGTTCCTATCCCAATCCAAAACAAATGAGAAGTTAAACCCAAACGAAATTGCATGTTACCTTGACCTGGTAAGTCAGTGGGGGAGGGGGGAAGGTGTTTGGGTCATCACTTTTTTTAAAAGTAAAGTCTGCGTTTCAAGGCCTCAAAAACCTCTTTTGGTCTCACCTCGATTTGTGTGCGCAGTCCGAGCGCATAACCGAAAAGCCATTATGTGAAAATCTGTGAAAAATGATGAATTTTTCCTTTAAAATGAGTTTAAGTTGACTTCGCTCAATATTTTGGGTAAACGGACCCGGAACCGTAATTTGATAGTCCCAGAGGATCCGTGGAAAAATATGGGACTTGGGCGTATGCCCCTAATTGAATTCCGAGGTCCCAAACGTGAGAAATGAATTTTTGAAAGAAATTATTTTGCTGAATTAATTATGAAATAAAGAAAAGAATTTATGTTTGAAACCATTTGTATCGGGCCCGTATTTTGGTTCCGAAGCCCAGTACAAGTTCTATATATGATTTGTGTCAACCTATGAAATTTTGTAAGAAACAGACTTGAAATGACGTGAATCAGATCGTATTTGAGAAATTGGAAAATTTGAAGTTCTTAATAAATTTCATGATTTTGATGCTAAATTCATAGTTGTTGATGTTATTTTAGTGATCTGAATGCACGAGCGAGTCCGTATGATGTTTTTAGGTTGGTGTGCATGTTTGGTTTGGAGCCCCGAGGGCTCGGGTGAGTTTTGGATAGGCCACAGAGTGAACATTTTACTTAGGAATTTGCTGGTATGTTGCAGGCCTGCAGGCTTCGCATTGCGAAAGCTGGCTCGCAAATGCGAGCAT
The DNA here is from genome assembly GCF_000393655.2 of Nicotiana sylvestris. NCBI lineage: Eukaryota > Viridiplantae > Streptophyta > Magnoliopsida > Solanales > Solanaceae > Nicotiana > Nicotiana sylvestris. The sequence goes on along the minus strand of NC_091067.1, from coordinate 18,585,488 downwards.
TGTATCGCAAATGCGAGAAGTGGCCTGGGCTGCCTTATTCGCAAATGCGAAGAAATGGTCGCAAATGCGACATCGCAAATGCGAAGGCACAATCGCAAATGCGAAGACGCCTGGTTTTCCTCAGGGTTCTCAAATGCGAACCTATGATCGCAAATGCGAAGGTAACAAACTTCTAGGTTCGCAATTGTGAACCCTGGTCGCAACTGCGACATCAGCGACATCTGCGACCTGCAATTTTATAACTTAGCCGAAAATCTTTCATTTTTCACACTCTTTCAAAACCAAAACACTCTTGGGCGATTTTTCAAAGGGAACTCTTCTTCCAAATAGATTGTAAGTCAATTTTAACTCGTTTTCTTCAACCATTAACATCTTTTCACATGATTTCAACTCAAAATCAATGATTTCCATAGGGAAATTGGGTGTTTAGGGTAGAACCTAGGTTTTCCAAAAATTGGGGATTTGACCTCGATTGGAGGTCCGATTTCAAAACAAATTATATATTTGGGTTCGTGGGGGAATGGGTAATCGGGTTTTGGTTCGAACCTCGGGTTTTGACCATGTGAGCCCGGGGGCGATTTTTGACTTTTTGGGTAAAACTTTAGAAAATGCATTTTCATGCATTAGAATTGATTCATTTAGCATTTATTGATATAATTAAGTAACTTGTGACTAGATACGAGCGAATTGGTGGTGGAATCAAGAGATAAAGCAATAGTAAAGACTTGCATTGTGTTCGTCGCATCGAGGTAAGTGTTTGGTCTAACCTTAGCTTGAGGAATTAGGAGTTGAGTCCTATTTGCTATGTGGTATTTGTTGAGTACGACGTATAGGCATGGTGACGAGTATCTATACATTGGTGTCAAGCATGACCGTGAGTCTTATATTGTGATTATTATGACTTCTTGTCGCGCCCCTTTTTTCTCACAAAATCGGGTTTATGACATTTGGGAGGACAACTCATTCCCTTTTGGGAATTGGGTTTGAATTGAAGAGTCACCACCTAATGATTAAAGTGCATTAGGACACTAAGAAGGGTTTGATTTAGAAAACCAGAGTTTGGGTAAGGGCTTGAAATTATCCCGAGGGGAAGGTGTTAGGCACCCCTCAGGATCCACTAGTGTGGTTCCCGGCCAGGCTATGGTTGTGACTTTAAGTACAAATAACATGTAGGCAAGTAAGGCTTTCAAATAAGAGGGGATTTTCACGTAATGGCTACAAATAAACAAAAGTAAGAAAAAGGAACTAAAAGAGTTAATTTTCTTAAAAGAAATTGTAAAACAAAATTAAAAGAAACAAAAACAACAAAGGGAAGGGGGTCCTAGGTTTATTAATAATATGGATCACCCCACACAACATCCGATAATCACTCCTCAGTGAGGGGCTACACGTGATGTTATCGCGTGGTCATCATATCCATATCCACCCTTCCCACCCTGTTAAGGTATTAAAGCGCAAATCAGTCTCATTTACTTATTGCATGCTATTACCCACCCCAATCTTATTAGCCCCGGAGGTACTTGGGACTACTATTCCTAAAAGGTAGGAGAAGTTGGGCTTATTTGTGGTTTCAAAGGTAAAAATACTAAGGCAACAAGCAAATATATATATATATATATATATATATATATATATATATATATATATATATATATATATATATATATATATATATATAGCAAGTATGGGAAGCACATAAGCAAATAAGGCTCAAACATACCTCCTTAAATCAAAGAAAAGCATATAGTTTAGCATGTCTTACACGTACTGATTAGGGTCTGATTATACTTAAAAGTTGGGGCAGACTGATTTATTGCATATTTCATATAAGAAGCCCGAATCAGGCCTTCCTGCTGGTTGTAGTTAATAAAATCTGATTCAGTTTATAAACTGTCCTATGGCTTGCCTAAGTGTTAGACGAAAACCTATAGGCATGATATCTACTGATTTCAGAAAAGATAAAGTATACTGATTTTAGAAAAGGTTGTTAGTTATTCAGGAAAGATGAGTTTTGACAAAAGATCATAAATTCTGCAGACATTAGACATTGGTGTTACTGGTTTTAGACTTATAAGCGAGTGAAACATTTCAGACTTGGTTGATAGTTCCTATAGGCGTGCTTTCTATGCGTTGCTGATTTTAAAAAAAAAAACCTTTTAGACATAATAAGAATGTAGAAACCCTATAGGCATGACATCTAATTGTAGTTGATTTTCAGAACCTATAGACATGTTCTCTACATGCATATGTAGAAGTCACGATATCTACATGAAATTGCAGGGTGCCTATAGTCATGGTATCTAAATGAGAATGCTGAAGTTCCTATAGACGTGGTAACTAAATGAGAATGCAAAAAATCTTATAGACATGGCGACTAAATGAGAATGCAAAAATCTTATAGGCATTGTAGCTATATGAAAAATGCAAAAATCTTATAGGCATGATAGCTATATGAAAAATGCAGAAATCATATAGGTATGGTAGCTATATGAAAAAATGTAGAAATCTTATAGGCATGGTAGCTATATGAAAAATGCAGGAATCTTATAGGCAAGTTATCTACACTTTTTTACATGCATGGTTACCCTTCCCTTTTCAATAACCATCCCCAAAAATTATTACAAGTTATTACAGTCCAAATAAAATAAAGAAAAATACATCAGAAATTGAAAATTGCAACCAAAGAGAGCCTGATTCAGACTTCTTGTCTGAAGTATGAAGTAAACCAACTCCAAAGAGCATGTTTCAAAGCCTTTCTCTCACTTGGGTGTGTCAGATTTCCCTAAGAGTTTCATAAGAACTCCGGGTAGTGCTTACACCCAAATGTATCACCATATTAAGCCAAAGTGCAGTGTGGAAGGGCCAGCTCTCAGGTGTCCAAGTTCAGAGGGAACTCAAGGTCCCAAGGCAAGGCTCACAAGAGGGGGCAGAACTTAGAAACTAAGAGAAAATGTAAGTGCAAAATTCTGAAAGGGGGAAAGGGAAAGGGAAATAGCACACATAGGGATATAGGTGTGAGCACGTAATTTTTGTTTTCGCGACAATCACTCCAAAAGAAATAAAAATAATAGCAATTGGTCTTGCTGTACAATTTTTGGATTTTACGTAGCATTTTTGTTAGTTATCTGTGATCTTGTACGTCTTTATTTTTATCAAACAAAAAATATAAAAAATATATGTCATGTGTAGTTGAACCGTAATCCGGTTATTAAAAGGAAAATCACAAAAAATGCGTCTTTCATTCTATTTTGTCATTAAGTGATGTTATTTTAATTGTGTGTTAATTATTGTTTAATGTTTTATAGCATTATTTGGCATTTTAATAAAGAGATTAAAAAAAAAAGAAAAAAAAAAGAAAAGAGTTTTCGGACTTGGGCCAGTCCAAATTAAAACAAAAAGGCCCAAACAACCCAATCCAGAAGCCCTGTTTACCCGGTCCAGTTGAGCTGGCCACACAACCGTCCAAACGACGTCGTTGAGCCGCTTTTAATCTGGACCGTTGATCTCAGGACGATCAACGGCCAAGATCACATCCCCCATACCCACATACAAACCTGACCCATTACCCGAATCAACACTGACCCTAATACTAAGCCAAACGACACTGTTCGTTTAAACCTTCAGATCTAGGTCGTTGATCTCGATTGATCTAACGGCCGAGATCAAGCCATCCACCCCATATATAAGCTTTCCTCTCATACCCCGCCCCCTATCCAAACACCCCTCCTTCATCCTCATCCCCTTCACAGACCCAAAACCCCAGAACCCTAGAGCCGCCCCCTTTCCCCTCACCAAACACCCGGCGGCATGGACGCCGGTGACCCCCACCTTAACACCATAGGACCGCCTCACCACCCTGAACATGGATTTGTTGTCCCTTTGCCTCGAATCAACTCCTAGGTTCTCGAATCTTCCTTTGAAGATTCGAACAAAAAACTTGATCTACACCAAACCACCCCAGGTTTATACCAGGCCCTCCTTTGACTTCCCTCGTGACCAAACCATGCTTGGTTTGGTCCGAATCTAACCAGGGAAACCCAAATCCCAAATCTGCCCCTTAGGAACTCTAGGAACCCTGAGCCCGATCTGTGTCCGTTTGAACTAGATGATTAGGGTCTAATGGACCTTAATCGAAGTGTTCTCAGTAGAGAACACTTCGATTAAAGTCCGTTCAACCTCAAGAAAGGTCGATTCAAATCCGAGCTAGGGCTTTCTGATTTTTCAAGGCTTTAAGGTAATTTTTGTTTTCTTTTTTTTCTTTATCAGTTCATCTTGTCTGTTATAATTGAATGTCTGTTCATATGCCCTAATATTTTGTTTAATTTATGTTTTGAATTTTTGTCGACTGTGTTGTCCACCTTGCCCGGACGTCTGTATTTGGCCAAGTTTTCTCCATTTACTGATCATGTGTATATGTGTAAGTTGTACAATCAATTGAATTTAAATTTGATTGATTAATTAGTCCCCAGTACAACTTTGTTTAGTCAGTACAATTTGAATCACATGTTGATACTGTTGGATTTCTAATCATTGATTGTATGTGTTACAATTAGTATAGTCGAGTCGATATACGTCGTAAATTAGTTCAGCTTGGAATAGTGATAATCTGATCCCTGTCATTGGTTTGTCTGATGAAATTTTGTTTAAACTCAATTAGGAACTGAGTATGTTGTCTGTGTTTTGTTCGATTTGGATCAGAAACATTTATAGTTTAGTTTGTGGTTTTAGTTCAGCTTGAGTTCTGAATTGATAGCATGTGCACTATAGTGCTTTAATAATTAGAGCAAATGGGACAGCATGGGCTGTCAGGCCATCTTCAGGCTGCCCATACCCTGGTTTTAATTTAAATAAGATGATAAAAGGCTGGCAGGGGAATATCATGGGAAGGGTTTTACTTTAAATAGTTGAGTGGAAACTGGAAAGGCAGTAGGCCACATGGGAGGGGATCTGAATAGGTTTTACAGACTGTAAAGGGCTTATGCTAGGCTATAAAAGAGGCAGAACTTCCATTAGTTTGAGGGGAGATTGAAAAAAGAGATACAAAAGATTTTCAGAGAGATAAGAGGAGTAGGAGATATATACACTGATTTCTGGAGAGGCGGAGATAGGGAGGAGATACAGATAGAGAGATATACACGTACACACACAGACACAGATACACACACACATATAAAGAGGTGCTGAAATTAGTCAGAAACAGCTTTGAATAAGAAAGAGGAGTTTCAGAAATCAGAGAGGGAGATTAGAAAAGAAATTTTTGTTTGCCTGGATCTGAAAACACTGCTTCTTTCCTCATTCTTTTGTTTGAAGTTCAACATCTAGTTTGTTATTGATTCTGTCAAGATTTAGGATTTTCCCTTGAGTATTTGAAAGAATCAACATTGAGTACTGTATCATCGGGTTACTGTTTTGGTCTATTCTGCCTGGGATTGCCATTTTTGCTGTGTCGCTTTGTCGTTGCTGTTATCTGTTGCTGTTGTTGCTGATTCTCCTTATCTTCTTTTTCTTCTGTTGATATTCAACATTCAGGTACACATTTAAACCTCACATTGATGTAGAAGTCGAAAGCATGAAATGAAGATGCAAAGGAATTTAATCAGTCATTGCTTTACTTACAGCTTTGTAAATATTGCCAAAATTGTGTAATTTTTTTGATTTGTAGCCTAATAGAGAACATCTTAGTAAGTTTGTACTTAATGGAAACTATTTGGGTTTAGAAATTGCAAAATGGTTCGCTTAGTAGTATACATGACATAGTTATATAATTTATGGAATGTGTAATTGCTTAGTATAATTGTTAATTCAAACTCTTTCTCCAATCATGCTTTAAATATGTAGGGTGGATGGCTTTTAAATTTTGCCAAATACGATACAATTTTAAATTCCTGAATTTCAGCTTCATTAGGCAGTTCATAGGACGAGTCTCCGAATACCGTTGGTAGCATCCTCTAATAAGTAATACTATTAATCTTGTTAAAAGGGGCTAATCTAAATTTAACTTAAGGTCGTTTGGAGTAAGTATAGCATTCCATCAATCTTGTATGTTAATTTTCCCTTTTTATCCAAATTAAGAACATGTTCTACGAAGTATAGCATTCTTCATTCTTTGATAAACAATTGATCAGATGATTAACAAGAATCCGGATTTGGCCAAAGCATATAATTGAATTAGCATGTATCTTTTTCTTCTATTTTTAGAGACAAACACATTAGAAATGTAGTCGCTTTAGGATATCCCTT